>NW_022437077.1:2451574-2488500 GCF_009761245.1 Sapajus apella
GGGTAACATGAGTGAAACTCATGTTACCCAGGCTGGAGTGCAATGGCGCGATCTCGGCTCACCGCAACCTCCGCCTCCTGGGTTCAGGCAATTCTCCTGCCTCAGCCTCCTGAGTAGCTGGGATTACAGGCACACACCACCATGCCCAGCTAATTTTTTGTAGTTTTAGTAGAGACTGGGTTTCACCATGTTGACCAGGATGGTCTCGATCTCTTGACCCGTGATCCACCCGCCTCGGCCTCCCAAAGTGCTGGGATTACAGGCTTGAGCCACCGCGCCCAGCCGCCACTGGATCTTGTGGGCTGTTCACTATAGCAGCTAGCATTACCCTATTTAAGACACTTCCCATATAGGGCTGTCATGAGGATTAAGGTAAAGGACACACGTGTAACAGACTTTTAATGGGACTTTTCCTATTGTCTCAGATTTACAGCTAGAGCCCCAAAGCCAAGGATGGACAAGAGGTGTCAAATACCCCCATATTATGCCTGCAGGACTCCTCTCTCTCTCTCTCTCTCTCTCTCTCTCTCTCCCCCCCCCCCCCACCTCTTTTGGACACAGGGTCTCACTCTGTCACCCAGGCTGGAGTGCAGTTGTGCAGTCTCGGCTCACTGCACCCTCTGCCTCCTGGACCCAAGCTATCCTCCCACCTCAGCCTCCTAAGTAGCTGGGACTACAGGCACGCACCACCGCTCCTAGCTAGTTTTCATATTTTTGTAGAGACAGGGTTTTGCCATGTTGCCCAGGCTGGTCTCAAACTCCTAAGTTCAAGCGATCCAACCACCTCAGCCTCCCAAAGTGCTGGAATTACACGCATGAACCACTGTGCCCAGCCCCTGCAGGACTTTCTTCGGGACATTATACCAGCTCTCCTTCTCTGAAAAGGCCCCTCAGCCTACATAAAGCAGAAGATTATTAATAAATGTTAAGGGCAAATTTCTGGAACCAGACAGCTTGTATTTGAATCCTGTGTCCAAAACTTACTACTAGCTGTGTGATCTTGGAAAAGTTACCTCACCTGTCTGGGCCTTAGTGGATGTAAGATACCATTAATAATAATACCTACCTCATAGCCTTGTAAGGTGCACCTAGTTAGGCTACTTAACCGTTAAATAACAAACATTCTTGAGGTGAAGGGTCAAGCTTGATTCTGATTTGATGTTGAAACTGGACAGAAAGGCATGGGCAGAAAGGAAAGATTTCATTGAATGTAATGGAAGGCAATGGTTGAAGAAAAACTAAATTCATTTAGGTAGGTCCCTTATCACGTTCAGATGAGGGAACTTACAATTTATTGGGGGCTGGTGAAATGAGGACAAAATGTACATCGTTGAAAATAGAATTATAGCTTGCATGTATACAGAGCTTTAGAGTTTGTCAAGAACTTTAATAAGCCTGTGCTCATCTGGTCCTCATTATAGCCATCAATGAGACAGTTACAGTCAATAAACCAGTTACACATGTGAAATATTTAGATCAGCTTGGGGCACACTGAAATCTTCAATACATCTTAACTCTTACTATTATTCAAACTTGTGGCAGGTCAGAAACCAAATCCTCTCTAAGCTTTATTACTTTTGAGTGATAATACAAATGAATATTTTTGGGGGGGTGAGAGAAAGCAATGATTCTCATACTTTTGAATTTACATAATACTTCGAAAAAAATTTTTTTTGAGACAGGGTCTTGCTCTGTCACCCAGGCTGGAGTGCAGTACACGATCTCAGCTCACTGTAACCACCTCTACCTCCCAGGCTCAAGTGATCTCATGCCTCAGCCTCCCAAAGTGCTGGGATTACAGGTGCCTGCCACCACGCCTGGCTAATTTTTTTGTATTTTTAGTAGGGTCAGGTTTCACCATGTTGACCAGGCTAGTCTCCAACTCCTGGCCTCAAGTGATCTGCCTGCCTCAGCCTCCCAAAGTGCTGGGATTACAGGCATGAGCCACCATGCCCAGCCAATACTTCAAAATATTTATGAATCTAAATAAGAATGCCAACTCCGTTGCAAAGTAAGAACATTGGGAAAAAATGTTCTTACAAGTGCTGTTTCTAATCACCTTCATTTTATAAAAGAATGAACTTTATAACCCCTGGAATTAGGAAGGTCATAATCTCAGAGTAAAGGACAGTCCTTCAGACGAAATCCATTTAACTGAAGAGAATTCACTAGGTTGCCCTTATTTTTAGTACAGTTTACTGGCCCATGTTTGGAGACTCCAGGTATAAATTACTATAAAGTGTATAAGCATTCAGAGCTATTATCTCTCATGATGGTCCTACAAAAGGGGGATTGGCCTAGTCTATTCAGGCTACTATAACAAAAGTACCTTAGGCTGGGTAATTTATAAGCAACAGAAATTTATTTCTCACAGCTCTGGAGGCTGGGAAGTCCAAAATCAAGGTTCCAGCAGATTCAGTAACTGATGAGTGCCCGTTTCTCCTGGAGGTCACCTTCTATGTATCCTCACGTAGACGAAGGGCAAAGGGCTAACAAGCTCCCTCAGGCCTCTTTTACAAGGGCACTAATCTCATTCCCCGCCTCCACAAAAAGACCCCATCTTTTAATACCATCACCTTGGGGATTATGTTTCAACATATGAATTTTGCAGGAACATGAACATTCAGACCACAGCAGGGAACGTAGTCTGTGAGGATATAGAGGTGCCAAAGATTAGGTGACTTGCTCAGGGTCACCCAGCTGGGCTGAGGCCTGGTCCCAGCATCTCAATGCTCTGGGAAAAAACAAGTCTTTTCCTTCAGGGGTGATTATGTGTTGGAGGGATCTCTGTTCCATGTGGTCATCCAGGGATCCAGGTTCCTTTCTTGTGATCCTCTATGCACTAAAGCTGAGATTCCTTTCCTGGAGACAACAGACCCCCAAGGGATCTATGGATGGAATTCAGAAATTAATGAACTTGAAAGAGAAAATAATTACACCTTTATTTACACTAACTTCTGACATTTAACATTTATTTCCATTATGAATATAGACAACAAAGTGGTATTAGCAGTACTTATTTGTTGTCAATAGAAATCATAGATATTTTCATATCACATTGACGTTATTGCAGATAGCTTGAAATACTGTTTATACCATCACAACATTGAAATTATGGTAATTAGACTAGATCTTATTGTTTCATGTGTTAATAAGGAAGCACTATATCGCATAGTTTTTACATTTTGATAATTTTAATTCCATGTTTTTTATTTTATGCATGTAAAAGTATTAGCTGAGAAGGATAGCATAGACTTTACCAGCTGCTCAAGGGGTCCTAGGTTCATACAGAAAAGTTAGGAATCATGTTCTAGAGCCTTAGAGTCTTCTATTGGATCCTCTGCATGTGACCAGAAGATGAAGGCAGAGATCGAGTCTGGAAGACTGTAAGGATTCAGGTCTAGAGTCACATCCCACAGCCAGACCTCAGTCACCTGACTGGGAGATGTGGTTTTTTTCTGGGTGCTCAGGAGGAAAGAGGAAGCAGTTTAGAGAGTAACCAGCCAGACTCTGCCCCATTATCACGTCACTTGCAATGACTCAGATTAGAGAGATACTGAGATACTGCTCTTGTCTAGCATCCTCTGATTTCTGCAGGTAGTGGGAGGGAGGGAGGTGCTGGGCACCAGGCGCCCATCTTCCTTATTTTATTTGCAGGTGCAACAAGTCTATGTTGCATGGAGACAGTTCTAAGGGTGCTTGAGATTGAGTTTCTCAGATTTTCCTTTTGCTCTTCCAATGTACTGGCTGTTTTGCATCCCCAAGAACTTAGAATTTATTGGGGGCTGGTGACATTAGGACAAAATGTACATCGTTGAAAACAGAATTATAGCTTGCATGTATACAGAGCTTTAGAGTTTGTCAAGTACTTTAATAAGCCTGTGCTCACCTGGTCCTCGTTACAGCCCTCAACGAGACAGGGCATTTCCATATTCAGAGCTGGAAACTAAGCTCAGAAGGAGAAATGGCTGCTCAAGGTCACAAACTAGAGGCAGACTCAGGGCTACAGTGGTCTCAATCCCTGTTCAATAGGCATGTATTAAATCCCTACTATGTCCCAGGCTCTGTGCTGGGGTCCAGGGACACAAAGATGATGAACCAGAAATCCACTCAACTTCTAGGGAGAATGCCCAATAGAAAAGCCAAGAATAGATAGGTAATTATATTACCACATATAATTATATTTGTTAAGACTCTTAATTGAAGAGATAAGAACACAAGTCAAATTAGTTTAATAAGAGGAATTTATTGGTTCATATAATAAAAAAATTTAGGAATGTATGGCTTTAGGCATGGCTGGATCCAGCTTCTCAAACCATATTGCATGAAATGTGTTTCTCTTATTCTCTGGGGTATGTGTGGCTTCATTTTTCAGACAGGGTCTCATCTCATGGTGGCAAAGATAGCCCCAGTGATTCCAGGCTTACCCTCTACTAGTTTGGCAACTTGAATCAAAAGATGGTACCTCTTTCTCAATTGTTCCAAAAACAGTCTTGAGACTGACTCTCATTGGCCTGAATGGGGTCATATGACTATCCCTGAACCAATCACTATAATTTTGATTGACCAGGCCTGGTCGCATATTGGACTCTGCATCTGAGGTGTTTTAATCAGCCTCCTTTGAACCATATGGACTGACGTGGAAGGCCTCCCAAGGGAAAATTGGGGGACTGTCCCCCAAAGAAAGGGGAAAATACGCTGGGGAGGTAAAACCAACAGAGGCCCCTTATGGCAATGGCGGTGATAGTACTGGCCACTATGGCAACAGAGTGGGGAGACAATCCAGGCTGGAAGTTTGGGAAGGTAAGGCAGGAGACAGTACCAGGCACAGGGAACAGCATGTGTAAAGACCTAGTGGTGAAGAGACCATAACACTTGGGAAACTATATAGATGACAAGTGGGGTGGGAGGAACTACAGTGAGGTTGCAAGACCAGCTAGAAAGCCAGCTGATAAGACACTGGGGTGGTCTGGAATAGGGTTGGTGCTAAATTGCAAAAATGGCTGTACTTACTTATTTCTTATATCCACACCTCATCACAAAGGGAAATCTGTTTCTCTGCTCCTTGAATCTGGGCAGGTCTTTTATAACTTTCTTTGGCCAGTTCCAGGCCTAGGCCTCAAAGGAGACCTTGCAAACTTTCCCTCTGTCTCCTGGAACTCTACCCGGTCATTCTGTAAATGAGCCAGTGCCAGTCTGCTGGATGGTAAGAGACACATCAGCAGAGCTGAGCCATTCCACCTAAGTCCCTGTGATGTGAGAGAGCCCAGCTAAGGAAGGCAAAGCTGCTACTCACCCGACAGCTGGCTGCAGATATACGAGTTGGCCCAGGTGAGACCAGAAGAACCACCCTGCTGAGCCCATACCAAATTGCCAGCTTCAGAACTGTGAGCTAAATAAGTAATTGTTTTAATCCACTAAGTTTTGGGGTAGTTTGTTTTTATGCAGTAATAAAGAACTGATACAGGAGATATTTATAGGAATAAAATGTGTGATAGGGGAGGCAATATTCAAGAGCTTTTCAAAGAAAAATAACCAGATCTTGATGACCATCTGGATATGGAGGGTAATGGAGACAGGGGGTTGGGCAAGTGCTAGAATACAGAAGAAAGGGGAACATGTTCAAGGGGAAGATGGCTCATTCATGCATGCATTTCATAAATATCTATTGTGTACCTTTCTACGTCAAACAGAATGCTGGGAGCTGGTGACACAGTGGTTAACAGATGCAGCTCCTGCCTCTATTGAATCTGGGTTTGAGCAGGTGGAGTTTGAGACTAGCGGACATCTAGGTGGAGCCATCCAGTAGGAAGTCTGCCGACTTCTTATCCATTACTTTATCTACTGCCTCCTCCCTGATCATCTCCCACTTCTACCTTTCTGTTCCTGGTCATGTGTCCTTAAGTCTGTTCTCTCATCTGGCCTCACTTTGCCCATTTATGACAATAGCATCAAGGAGATGAGAACTCCATGAAGTCCTCAGCCTCCGTGAGGATAGGAATGTGCCTGTGCCTTGCCCTGCAGACTCAGATGGAGAGGCTGGGTCTGTATTTATGATTGGTAAACCCAGGATGGGCTACTTGTGTCTGGTCAATTGGAAGTAGCAGGATAGCAGACAAACTCAGGGAAGGGGCTGAGATCCTCTCAGAAGTGGTGGCCCGACCACAGAGCCAGTTGTCACATGAGAACAGGTATGATTTATAGTGTAATGAGTGGGCTTCTAAGCCTGAAAAAACAATGGCATAAATCACCAAGACAGTCCAGAGCTAGAAGGAGACATGGGGAGGACTGGCAAAGATGGATACCCTCTTTATTCAGAGTAGAAGATGGTAGCAGAATCAGGGTTATTTCCCTAAAATTCCTTTTACCCTTCCCTCTTGCTTAGTAGTCCTGGATTTCAGTGAGATTAGCCCCACCCCTAGCTCCAGGCTGGGACTGGCTGATCCTAGAGATTCTGTTCTGAAGCAGAACTACGGCTCCGCCCCCTGCTAGGGGTGGGTTGGGCAGCATTTGTGGAAGAGTGAGGGAAGCCTGTTATCACGGTGCCTGGAGGGTGCTATTGGCACTTAGCTGGGGTTGGGGAGACCGGAGATGGTAATGTTCTGTGATGTACAAGATAATACAGCAAAATAAAGAATTGTCTCACCGAAGATGCCAGTCACACCAGTGCTGAGAAACACTTCTCACTCAGAGCGCCATCCCCTCCCTGGCCACAATGATTGGGTCAGGAAAACCAGGCCCAAACCAGTCAGTACTTGTCAAACCCCTGGCCCCAGGGACTGGTTTGAGCAGGAGGCTTAGGACCTGAGCTAGGAATTTGGGAATCCTTTGTCTCCTGCTCCTCCTGGATGCTATGGTGTGAAGAGCTGAGGCTGGAACTGTGCACAACACAGAAGCCAGCCTGAAATTATGGCTGACACACACAGGGGAGAAGAGCTGAAAGACTTGCAGGGAAATAGCCCTGATCAAACCATTCCTGAAGTTCACTCTACTGCTGGACTCCATTAACATTGTAGGCCATTGCACCCAGTAGGTAACTTTTTAACCCTCAAAACAAAACAAAACACTGTGGGCAGTTCATCTACTGTTCAAACTAATTTGGGGTGTGTTTCCTGTTATTTGCTATGAAGCATCCTATCAAATTCAGAGACTAGGGCTGGAAGAGTATGAAGCTTGACTGAGACCATATGGGGCTGGAGCCACTGTGGGGCCAGTCTGTGGCATGTTCCAGCGGGCTGGGGAAGGTTTGAGTCTGGTCCAGAATGGTACAGGCCATTGCTAGGCTGAATCTTTGCGTTCTCTCTGGTCCTCCAAAGGCCAGAGCCCATATTCCAGCTGGGGACATGGCAAGTTTCTAAACCAGGATGGGATTTTTTTTTTTTTTTTTTTTTGTGAGATGGAGTTTTGTTCTTGTTGCCCAGGCTGGAGTGCAATGGTGTGATCTCAGCTCACTGCAACCTCCGCCTCCTGGGTTCAAGCAATTCTCCTGTCTCAGCCTCCTGAGTAGCTGGGATCACAGGCATGTGCCACCACACCCAGCTAATTTTATATTTTTAGTAGAGACAGGGTTTCTCCATGTTGGCCAGGCTGGTCTTGAACTCCCAATCTCAGGTGATCTGCCCACCTCGGCCTCCCAAAGTGCTGGGATTACAGGCATGAGCCACCGCTTCCGGCCTAGGATGGGATAATTTTTTAAATCCCTGGACTGGGAGACAGGAGGCCTGGTTTGCAAATGGACTCTGCCCCAGACTTGCTAAATGATCACAGGAAAAACACTATCCTACACGGGCCCCACTGTGGCCCACCTATACATGGTAGAGGAGTGGGCAAGAGAAACACAGAAACACCCTCTAAGTGCTTTGCTGAGGGCCCATTAACCTCAGGAAACAGAGCCCTGAAGATGTTGTGAGTCGTCTTCTCTCTCAGGGCCATGGAACCTTCCCCTTACCTCCTCTCCCACTGCCTAGCTTGATCCCCAGGGCTCTGAGCCACACAGTCCCTATATCCTGCATTTGCACCCTTCTTTACCGGCACGGTGTGAGTGTTCACCTAGAGCCAGGAAAACAGCACAGGTACCCATCAATGAGGGAGTGAGTGTGCTGTCTCCAGATCCCAGGGCAATGACATTTCAGAGCCAGGCCTTGTGTTCAAGGGACTCAGGCAAGTAGTTAAGATAACAATAATGTTAATGCTTGAGGATATAGTAGCAGAATGGAGTATTCTCCACTTTCCAGCTCCTTCCTAGGGCTTGGTGCATATGGATCTCTCCTTCCAGAAGCCTGGTCAATACTGAGGTATGATGAGAAAGCTGGGGGGTTGGGATAATGAGGAAAAAAGAGGCAAACTTTCTTAGTGGTGGAACTTACCGAAGTTAAGCTTCGAGTCTGTATTGATCAGGACTCTTCGCTGCAAGTGACAGAATCCCAACTCTGTTTGTGTGGGTGAAAGGTTGAGCTGCTGTCACAAAGATGCCCAGCAGTGATGTGACTTAAGGAAGACAAAAGTTTACTTCTTTTTCAACTGAGCTGCCAAGTGATCAAGACAGCTATGATCCAGGGGGCCACTCAGAGACCCAGGTTTCTTCATCGTGCGCTCCATCATTCCTTAGGACAGTGGTTTCCAGGGTGGACCCTGGACCAGCAGCATCAGCAGAGCCTGGGAACTTGTTAGAAATGTCAGTCCTCCAGCCCCATTCTGGGCCTAGGGAATCAGAAACTCTAGGTGTGGGGCCCAGCCGTCTGTGTCTTTACAGCCCTCCGAGTGCTTCTTCAAGTTTGAGAATCACTGTCCTAAGATACTATTCGTGTCTGCACAGTGGAAGCTGGGGCATAGAGGGTTGCAGTCAGTGGAAGTGGGAAAGAACTCATGAAGGAAGCACAGAAACTTGTAAGGCTCAGGTAAGGAAGTGGCACATGCCACTTCCCTTCATATTTTATTGGTAAGGATTGAGTCACATGGCCACACCTAGCTGCAAAGGAGACTGGGAAATGTAATCTAGGCATGTGCTCAGATAGAAGAGAAATCATCTGAGTAGCAGAAAGAGGCAGTGGAAAGCTCTGTGAACTTAGCATTTTGGTCACTGGGACAGTATAAAATTTGGGATCATTTGTTTCAACTAGAAGAACCATGACTATCTGTCCCACAGTAAAATTCCTATACAGCTAGTGCTCGATGTACGACCACGATCGGTTCTGACAGACCGGTCGTAACACGATTTGGTCGTAAGTTGAGTAGGCTATATGTTCAGTACTGTGAAATGATGTTATAAAAATCTTTAAGTCATATTTTATCATAATTTTCTTTCATTATTGTTATATCATAATTTTCTTTGTTCATTTTATGCCATTTGTATCATCTCTACACCATTTTGTTTCTTATTTCTACATTCGGCAGGTTTAAGTAAAACACTGCATTACCAGTACAACTGGTTTAATATTTGCAAGACATACAAAATTACAAAATACAGGTGCCTACAAAAATACAAAATACAGGTGTAAAAAATACCATAGGAAACATTTTCCCAATTGCAAAACATATCAAAACATATAAACATGTACGAAACATTTTATTGGCCGCTGGTGCTTGGCTGCGGATCGTTGATGTCGTCATGTGAGGCAGCAGTTGGGGTTACCGGAGTTGGTTTGTTCATAAACATGGTGAGCTTTGTCTGAATTGTATATTTCTTTTTTTCTTCATAAATTTCACGATACCGATGAAACACATCGTGCGCCATCTGTTCAATCCTTGCAAATCGTTCGATGTTTGGGTCCATTGCTTCGAAATGTATAAGAAGTTTATTCAGTAAAGATAAACCGTCTGATAATCCCTTAGTGATGAACTTTCTGTCTGGCTCCTCCTCTTTCTCTGCTTCTCTTCTTTCTTCTTCCGCCACTCTTTCTTCTTCCACTTCGATTAGCTCTTCATTTGTAAGTTCTCCGGATTCTTTGTCTAGCAACTCTTTGACATCTTCCATTTCACACTCCAAAGAAAGGTCTTTAGCGAGTATTTTTTCCCGAATCGTTTCAAGTTCATGTTCACTGTCAAATCCGTCAAAATCGTTAACATAGCGCTTAACACAATTTTTCCAGATGCCATTCATGCACTTTGTCATCACAGCCTCCCAGGCGGTAGCGATATTCTTGATACACATCAAAATGTTGTAGTGTTTCCAAAAATCTCGCAATATTAGTTCTGAGTCAGCATCTATAGCGGATATTGCTTGAGCAAAGGTGGTTCGGAGATAGTTGGCCTTTAATGTAGCAATTGAACCTTGGCCCATAGGCTGGATGAGTGGAATTGTGTTTGGCAGAAGAAAAACAAATTTTACATCTGGATGGAGATCGCCTAGATGTGGTGGGTGTCCAGGCGCATTATCGAGTAGCAATAAAATCTTGAAAGGAATGTCTTTCTCCAAACAATATTCTCGAACTTGAGGAATAAAACAGTTCATAAACCAGTCTTCAAACAATCCTTGTGTCATCCATGCTTTACATTGAGAACGAAAGTAGATGGGCAGTGTGTGCTTGTTAACATTCTTGAACGCATGTGGGTTGTCTGAGTGATAAATTAAGAATGGCTTCAGCTTAAACCCTGTGATGTTCCCGCCAAGCAGCAGAGTTAGCCTATCCTTAAATGCTTTAAATCCCAGCATGCTTTTGGCCTCTTTGTGACTATAAGTGCGTGCTGGCATCCATTTCCAAAATAATCCAGTTTCATCAACATTGAAAATCTGTTCTGTTAGATATCCCTCATCCGTAATTAATTCATCCAGGCTATCAACAAACTTACGTGCTCCTTCCTCATCCGCACTCGCTGCTTCTCCAGTCACTCGAGCACTATGCATTTGGAATCTTTTCTTGAATCTCTGGAACCAGCCAGTGCTTGCTACAAATTCTTGACTGTAATCTTCTCCAGCACGCTCCTTCAGAGTCTGAAATAGACTTCTCGCCTTCATCTGTCCAGTAAAAAGACTTAATGGTGTCCGTTTTTGAATTTGATCTTCCATCCAAGTATATAGCAATTTCTCCATTTCGTGGATGGGCCCACTTCGTTGCCTTGTTATAACTTGTTATAACTGCATGGGTGCAGAACCTTTCACAGCTTCACAAATTCTTTATCTTTCAAAACCGTCGACACAGTTGAGTGTGATAACTTCGTATCACGTGCGATCACATTCATTTTCTTTCCTCCTTTGTACTGCTTAATTACCTTCATTTTCGTGTCGAGATCGATGGCCTTTCTTTCCTTCTTGGCAGGCTGAGGCGTAGACAAAGACAATTTCCTCTTGGTAGACATCTTGGGAGGGGTTTGATGAAAAATATTCAAGACACAAAACACAAATTGCTGTACTGAGTCTGGGATAACAGTTGAAATGATGCATGTGGAGACGGTAGTGCTGCCGGAAGCTGGTCCACACTGTCTACGCCCAGCTGGGCAACGTTTGCGCTGCCAGACGTGGAGCAGTCGTGGCTAGCGATTGTGGTGGTAAAGTCGAATGGTCGTAAGTTGCATAGGTCGTAAGTCAGTCAATACGTGTACCAGAGAAAGAAGACTCATAGATGGTAGTTTATCTACACTCTTGTCTCACACAGACATTTGGCATTTCTTTATTGTGAAATATTTAAGAAATTGTGGCAAAGACGGACAGAAGTTTGTGATAGCACATGGAGTGTAGATAGACTACATTTCCCAGCCTCCCTTACAGTCAGGTGTGACCATGTGACTGAGTTCTAACCAATGAGACAAGAGCAGAAGTTCTGTGTGCAACTTCCTGGCTCAGGTTCTCCATGAATTAATTGTCTGGGCTTCCTCCCTGACCTGTTCAGGTCTTACTGGATGCAGATGATTGGGAGAAGGAGACAGAAAGGAGGAACCCCAGACAAAGGAGACCGAGTCCCTGGATCACCATGTCGGGGAGCCCACCAAGCAGAAGCACCCATTAGGAATGTTATGTGACACAAATAGACTTAGTGTTTTGGCTAGTAAGCATTTTGGCAGTGACATTCCAATGGCACTGGTGGTAGTGGAAGCAAATGCAGGTGATTAAGGGGTACATTGTCTGTAGAGAATTTTAAAACAGTAATTAAACTGTCTAAAAGTCTATCTGCATTTTATTATCACCACATGCCAGCAATTCTAAATGTTGCCAGTGTTAAAATATTCCTTCTCACCAGGGAGAAAACTCCCACTGTCACAGGCGTTTGAACCAGAGAACTCCATCTTGAATAAGGGCTGGGTAAAATGAGGCTGAGACCTGCTGGGCTTCATTCCCAGATGGTTAAGACATTCTAAGTCACAGGATGAGATAGGAGGTCAGCACAAGATACAGATCATAAAGACTTTGCTGATAAAACAGGTTACAGTAAAGAAGCCAGCTAAAATCCACCAAACCCAAAACCAAAATGGCCAGGAGAGTGACAGCTGGTCGTCTTCACTGCTACACTCCCACCAGTGCCATGACAGTTTACAAATGCCATGGCAACCTCAGGAAGTTACCCTATATGGCCTAAAAAGGGGAGGCATGAATAATCCACCCCTTGTTTAGCATATAATCAAGAAATAACCATAAAAATAGGCAACCAGCAGCCCTCGGGGCGCTCTGTCTGAGGAGCAGCCATTCTCTATTCCTTTACTTTCTTGATAAACTCACTTTCACTTTATGGACTTGCCCTGAGTGCTTTCTTGCACAAGCTCCAAGAACCCTCTCTTGGGCTCCGGATCGGGACTGCCTTACTGTAACACCACCACCTCCCCTGGTCCCCTGCTATGCCACTGGATGTGGGGTTTATTTGTTACTGGGATCTGGTTTACCCTAGCTAATAAAGACAAACATAAAGGTATAAATAGCAATGACGAACATCCATATGTACACCATGTTTTTTAAGGAAAAAAAAACATTACAAATATGACTGTTGACATGAACATTTAAAATAAATTTAGATTTCTTCTGGCGACTGTAGACTGATACTTAAGCAATCTGCCTGACGTGGGGAAAAGATTCAGGGAGACTTTGCATTCCACAGATGCCACATCAGCCATCTGGAGTAAGCAGTGAGGCAAACCAGGTTCCCAAACCTTGGGTTTTAGTCAGGTGGGCACAGAGCAGGGGTCAAGAGAAGAAGGCAGAGGAGTAGGACTCCAGTGAGATGTCTCAGAGACTGAGAGAGGCAGGAGGTAGTGGACATGGAGGGCGTGTCCTTGAGGTGAGTGGCGGTGAGGGGTTTGAGGGGGTAGAGGGAGTCAAGTCAGTCACCTGTGTCTGACCCCTGCTGGCTTCGGGGCAGAAGAGAAGCTGCTAAAGAGGTTCATGTTAGATTATTGGCCATCCAACAGAGACTGGATGAAAAGACTTGGCCCGTGCCAGGTGCCTCGGCTCACGCCTGTAATCCCAGCACTTTGGGAGGCTGAGGCAGGTGGATGGCCTGAGGTCAGCAGTTCGAGACCAGCCTGGCCAACATGGTGAAAGCCTGTCTCTACTAAAAATACAAAAATTAGTCAGGTGTGGTGGTTGATGCCTGTAATCCCAGCTACTCGGGAGGCTGAGGCAGGAGAATAGCTTGAGCCCAGGAGGTGGAGTCTGCAGTGACCCAAGATCACACCATTGCACTCCAGCTGGGGGTTGAGAGCAAAACTCCGTCTCAAAAAAAATAAAGTCCTGGCCCGGTGAAGACATTATATTAAAACCTTTTTCATGAAAGCCAGTGGTGAGGGGGCATTGGGCAGGGAAGTTGTTACTGGAAAGGGGTCCTGGATCTCCTGCAAGAAAGAATTTGAGGCGAGTCCACAAAGTGAAAGCAAGTTTATTTAAGAAAGTAAAGGAATAAAGAATGGCTACTCCCGAGATGCAGCAGCCTTCAGTGCGGCTGGTTGCCCATTCTTATGGATATTTCTCGATTACATGCTAAACAAGGGGTGGATTATTCATGTGTCCACTTTTTAGACCATATAGGGTAACTTCCTGAGGTTGCCATGGCATTTGTAAACGGTCATGGCGCTGGCGGGAGTGTAGCAGTGAGGACGAACAGAGCTCACTCTCGTTGCCATCTTGGTTTTGGTGGGTTTTGGCCCGCTTCTGCAGCCTGTTTTATCAGCAAGGACTTTATGACCTGTATCTTGTGCTGACCTCCTATCTCCCTGTGACTTAGAATGCCTAATTGTCTGGGAATGCAGCCCAGTAGGTCTCAGCCTTATTTTACCCAGCCATTACTCAAAATTGAGTTGCTCTGTTTCTAACGCCTCTGACAAAGGGGCCGTGGATAAAGACCAGACCAGTGTGATGGGCCACTTGCAGCCCCTGCTTCTGCCCTTGGGTTCTCCCTGATGTCATAATTCATTTCAGTGGAAGAGAAAAAAGATGGACTCTTGAGAATCAGATGGCTAAGAAGGCACCTCAGACTGTAGACCACATTTTCGCCATGGAGAGGCAGGTGGCCTTTTCGTTAGCACATGAGACATGGTGGCCATTGGTCGCCTCCCCTTTCCTGGGCGAAAGGTGGGGTGGGGAGGTTACCTTCCAGGGAGGCTGTTGGAGTTGCCCCTTGAGCAGCCTCCTCCCAGCAGGTGGCCTCTCGGCTGTTCATGCATGGAAATGCCACAAGGGGGCAGCAGCACACCACTGTTGTCCTCTCCCCCGAGGCTCGAGCTGTGTCTGATTTTAATGAGACGGGAGACGGGAGATTTGTTGAAACACCAATTTCTGGCCTGTAATCCCAGCTACTCGGGAGGTTGAGGCAGGAGAATCGCTTAAACCCGAGAGACAGAGGTTGCAGTGAGCTGAGATCTGCCATTGCACTCCATCTTGGGCAACAAGAACGAAACTGCATCTCAAAAGCAAAAACAAAAAAGCACACACAGACTTCTGGGCCCTACTCCCAGGGCTTCTGTAGGTCTGGGATGGGGAATTTCTAACAAGTGCCCAGGGGATGGCTGGTGCTTCTTGTCCGGTACAATGGCTCTATCTGTTAGAAGTCAGGATATCTTGTGGGTAATGAAGAGAAGGAGTCCAAGGTGGATTTTGGAGGTGCAGGCAGTGCATGGTTCTGCTTTGACCCAGGTACTGATTGCATGGGTGTGCTCATTTGTGAAAACTGGACTAACCGAACACTTATGATTTGTATACTTTTTTTTTTTGGAGGCAGCGTCTCACTCTGTCACCCAGGCTAGAGTGCAGTGATGCAATCTCGGCTCACGGCAACCTCCGCCTCCTGGGCTCAAGCCATCCTCCCACCTCGGCCTCCTGTCTGGGACTATGGGCAGGCGCCACCATGCCCAGCTGATTTTTGTATTTTTTGTAGAGACAGGGTTTCACTATGTTGCCCAGGCTGGTGTCAAACTCCTGAGCTCACGTGATCCACCCACGTCAGCCTCCCAAAGTACTGGGATTACAGGCATGAGCCACCGTGCCTGGCCTTGTATACTTTTTATACTTCATTAAAAATTCAATAAAGAAGAATAAGAAAGGAAAGAGAAAGGTAAGGGAAAGAGGAAGAAAAATGTAAGAAGGGGGGAGAAAGGTTGAGAGAGAGAGACAGAAGACACACACACAGAGAGAGAGAGAGAGAGAGAGAGGGAGGGAGGGAGGGAGGGAGGCTGAGCCAGCCGCTGGTTCAGCCAGTCCTGACTTTCCATCCTGGATGGTGAGTGGTGATTCTACTCTTCAAGCCTCAGCTTCTCATCTATAGAATCCATATCACAACAAACACCTCACTTTCAATAATAAGGTATAGAAAGTGAGAAAGAAAAATGAAAACCCCAATTCACTCTGCCAAAAGGGAAAAGTTAAACTGAAAGCTGAGTCATGGGAGAAGCGGCCTTTGCTTTGTTCCTAAGCAGCGAGCCACAGGTAAAAGGTCAGAGAGCCCCACAGGTAGCTGCTCTGTGTTCACCTTATCTTATGTAAAGTTACCGAGCGTGAGATGAATACCTAATTGAATACGTAATTCCCCTACCTGCTCCTTTTCTTTTGCACCATGCGAATTTCCAGACCCTTCCTCATTCCCCTCCAGCCTGCTCTTCCCTTTTAAATACCGAAGCCCTCAAAGTCATCTTTGGAGAAAGGCGCAGCCCTCTCTGCTGGGCATGTCCTTAGCCTTGGAAAAATAAACATCTACACTGATTGATTGAGACCTGGCTCAGACACTCTCTGCTTTACAAAAGCATCAGGAACACAGTAGCTGCTCAATAAACAGTGAGATTGTAAGCTGCTCCATACCAGTGTGTGGGCGCCTCAGGGAGGACCTGGCCCTCTGTGTTTGCTAGGTTAATTTTAATTGTATTGTAACCAGTTAGGATGGGGAGGACCACCGGTGTCCTGGCAGGCCAGAGGACCTCCTGGGGCCTGTTGAGGCCCTTCACTAGGGAAACTTCTTCCTTACGGCTCTCAGCTTGAGGAGGACAGTGTGCCGAGGGCCCGAGGAACAGGCCCTGTGCCAGGTCCTTCAGCCACAGATGGCAGCAAAGGCCTCTCCAGAAAGCATTCTGCCCCGGAACACTCAGCTTGCCTTGCAGACCCAGGCCAGCACTGAGGAAGTGAGTGCAGAAGCTTCCCATGGGGGAACAGCCAGGCCTGGCACCTGCGGCCATGAGAGCTTCCGAGAGGGTGAACCTGGTTTGTACCTGTGACCTTTGCCCTGACATGTGTTTCCTCTTCCCCACAAACAAGAAAGTTCCCAGCCTTTGCCTTCACAACCCTTGCCAAGAATTGCAGGCAGGATGGTGATAGCTTCAGTTGAAGAACGTGGAAGAATTAACCTCCTAATACTCACAATGCCCCCGCGGAGTGGGTACTCTGCACATTTTTTTTTTTTTTTTTTTGAGCCAGTCTTGGTCTGTTGCCCAGGCTGGAGTGCAGTGGCACAATCTTGGTTCACAGCAGCCTCCACCTCCTGGGTTCAAGTGATTCTCCTGCCTCAGCCTCTCAAGTAGCTAGGATTACAGACGCATGCCCCCTGCCTGGCTAATTTTTGTATTTTTAGTAGAGACAGGCCAGGCTGGTCTTGAACTCCTGACCTCAGGTGATCCGCCTTCCTTGGCCTCCCAAAGTGCGGGGATTACAGGCGTAGGCCACCGCACCCGGCCGGGTACTCATTTTATGCAGCCATCCTGTGGGGGCGGGCACTACTATTTATTCCCATTTTACAGATCAAAAAACGAAAGCCCCAAAAGGCCAAGTTAGGATAATGATTGCTAAATTTTATTTTATTTTATTTATTTATTTGAGACAGAATCTTACTCTGTCCTCCCAGCTGGAGTGCAGTGGCATGATCTCAGCTCACTACAACCTCTGCCTCCTGTGTTCAAGCAATTCTCGTGCCCGTCTCCCGAGTAGATGGGATTATAGGCATGCGCCATCACACCCAGTTACTTTTTGTACTTTTAGTAGAGACGGGGTTTTGATGTGTTGGCCAAGCGAGCTGCCCACCGTGGCCTCTCAAAGTGCTGGGATTACAGGCATGAGCCACCGCGCCTGACCCTAAAATTTTTTTTAAATCACAGAATACTCTTAACAGTCCTCTGTGTTGACTACTGCCATCATCCCCATTTTAAGAAGGGGAAACAGAGGCACAAAGCAGATAAGTACTTTGCCTAAGGTGACACCACTAGGAAATAGCAGAGCCAGGACGCACACCTGGGCAGGTCGGCCAACCCACTCCACCACAGCACAGCAGTGGCTCGGCCGTGAGGTGATGGGCCTGAGTCCCAGCTCCACAACTCCAGCGCACCTTGTTAATCTCTCTGGGTCTCAGTTTACTCATCTCTAAAAAGGGCGTATTAGAGGTTCTTTCCTTTAGGAATGCCCCAAGGATGACGTGCAATGGTGTGGACAGAGCGCTTGGCAGAGAGAGCCTCATCTATAGGAATCGCTCTGTGCACATTCCTTTGTCTTGTCCGTGTTCTCCCTGTTTTGGGGTGATATCAGAACTTTGCCTGGTAATATATTTAGGGTTTACCTTTACAGGACCTGACCCATGGAAATTCTCAGCCTATAAGAAACCAAAAGCCATTCTCAAGAGTCAGATAAACTCAGGTCGGACTAGAATCCCACCCCAGCTGTAGACCAGCTTTTAGACAGGTCACTTTCCCTGGTGTTTCCTCATCCCTGAGCTGGAGTTAGCTATAGCTGCCATGGAGGGGCTTTGTGAAGGTTACCTGGCTCAAACTCAGCCTGTGATTCTCCAACCAGGGTTTCTGGAGGGGGTGATACCTGAGATCGTGCTGGGGGCCAGGCAGCACAGGCCTCTGTGACCAGCAACCGCACCTGGGGTGAGTAATTTACAAACACTGTGTATGGGAATTGCACTCATTTTCGAGGACCCTCCTTGCCCTTCCTTGCCCTGCATCTCCCAAGCTCCCCTTTCTTCCACCTTCCTAGCAGGTTTGACTCATGGGAGGCATAACTGGAAACTGGGGGATAGCAGCAGGCAGAAGCCGGGTCGCGTCTCCCCACCTCTGTCTACCTTTTGTTAGGTCTACAAGGCTGCATCCCCTTGGCAGCTGCAGCTCCTAGCGGACAGCCATGCTAGGTCCCCATCCTCTGCCTGCCAGTGCTAGCACTGGGCTCTGCCCTCCGTCTGCCCCTCCACCCCGAGGCTGGTGTTCTTTCCCCTCTTGCATCCCAGGGTCCCCTACCTGGCTTCTCAGATGGGTAACTAAGTCCTCTCATTAAATTCCTCCTATATTATTATGCTGAGTGAAAGACGTCATTCATTAGAGAATACCTATCATATGGTTGTATTAAGGCGAAGTTCAAGAACAGGAAACTCATCTATGGCGATAGAAATCAGAACAGTGGTTGCCTTGGGGAGCAGAGGCTAACTGGGAAGGAGCCAGAGGAAACTCCCTGAGATGATGAAAAGGTTTTATACCTGGATTGAGGAGTTGGTTACATGAGTGAGTACGTTCATGAAGACTCGTTAAACCATATGCTTAAGACCTGTATATTTAACTGTGCGTAAATTATACCTTAATAAAATTAGCTTAATAAGAAGAAATCCCTGTTTAAATACCAAGAGTGTTTTCTAATTTCCTGCTTGGATCCTAATGGAAATACAGTTTTATTTTTTAAACAAACACAGGTAGACCATGGAGGAAGATGTAAAATTTATGTAGTTGGTGTTGGGTTTTGTTGTTTTTGTTTTAGGGGTTTTTTGTAAACAATAAAACCTGAGACTTCGAAGATTTTCACCCTTGGCTTGGTGGATTTCAGGCTATGCTCCCCAGTCCCTGGGAGGCAGCCTTCATTCTCCCTGCTCTTTTCTGGTCAGAAACCATGGGAAGTACTGGTCTATATAAAGTGCTTAGTGCCTAGCACATAGTAGGTGCTCAAGAAATGTTAATTATCAGCCAGGTACAAGAGCTAATACCTGTAATCCCAGAACTTTGGGAGACCGAGGCAGGTGGATCACGACGTCAGGAGTTCAAGACCAGCCTGACCAACATGGCGAAACCCCATCTCTACTAAAAATACACATACACACACACACACACACACACACACACACACACACACAGAGCCAGGCATGGTGGTGCACGACTGTAATCCCAGCTACTCAGGAGGGTGAGGCAGGAGAATTGCTTGAACCCAGGAGGCTGCAGTGAGCCAAGATCGTGCCACTGTACTTCAGCTCCAGCCTTGGCAACAAAAGCAAAACTCTGTCTCAAAAAAAAAAAAAAAAAAAGAAATGTTAATTATTATTAACACAAATTGGGTTTCATGGATCACTTAAAGGCCTGTCTTCTGGCTTTCTTTGAAACTGTGTGATTTCACCTCGTGAGGTTCACAGAGAACTCCACGCATGAATTCTGCCCAGATGGGAGGGCTTTCTCAGAAAACACAGGCCTGACACACAAGATCATGCATAGGCTTGTATTCAGGGATGATTTTACAAAACTTCAGAAAAGACAGCAGGAGAGCCACAATCTCTGTGTGCCTTCTCTTCATCCTACCCCAGAAAAATGGCCAGTCCAGTGCAGCACCTGCTGCAGCCTCAATATTAAGGGAACGCGTGTCCCATCTCTTGCCCAGGGGAAGTAGGAGAGAAAGCTCACCCGGGTGCATGTTTGATAAAGGCTGTGTGTATAGCAGAGAAATGGCCAGAGGACCCTGGACACCTTGGCCAGCCTCCTAGGCAGTGAGTTAGAGGAAAGGGGACTAGGTCTTACCCCCCCCACTATACCTCGGGGTCCAGGCAGACCGTTAATATTTGTGTCCTGCATGGTGGACCCAAGCTAAAGTGTTGCCTGCAGCCAAGGGCCTAGGCAGGGGCCATCTGCCATCAGCACAGAGCCCAGGCACACCGTGTCCCCATTCCCAGCCTGGCTCTAGAAGGCCCTGTTCTGTGGTCTGCGGCCCCTGGAGGGTGGGCAGGGCCTGGACAGGCACAGGCGGCGCTGGGTCTCCAGTCGGCAGAAGCGGTTCTGGTTGGACACCCGGGTGGTCATGCCCAGCCCACAGGTGGTCGAGCAGGGTCCCCAGGCCGTGCTCCACTCTGGGCAGGGGACACCAGGAGGCAGGGAAGCGACAAGGCCAGAAGACTGAGGTCCTAGTGGGAAAGAACCAGAGTTAGCACTGAGTGGCAGGGCTCAGCAGCTCAATCAGAGCCCCCCACCGGTGGCCACGGCCATCTTGGTCACGTGGCTCAGCCTCTCTGCATCTCAGTTTCTTCGTATGTAAATTTCCTCACAGTGGATGGCACTGAATAAAATAATGGGTGTGAAGTGCTAATACAGTGCCTGGTACTTGTAAGATCCCCATAAATATTAGTTACTTGGCAGCCAGAGTGTGGGGCTCACCATGGTCCCTCAGTGAACCATGGCTTTCTCTTCTCTTTGGATAAACAGCATCTTAAGGCAGGGAGTGCCCAGCCGTGTGGAGTGTTGCTTTGACCCAGTGGCAAGGATGCTGAAGATTCCAGGATTTTTGTGCCTGGTGCAAGATGGCAGGTTCGCTGTGGTCTAGCTTTTTCTCTGCCCCACGTCTCCCTCTCTGTGAATATTTTAGTGTCCTTCCTTCTAGTCTTTTATGCCAGTAGTCCTCAACTAGGGGGATTTTGCCTCCCAGGAAAGGTTTGGCAATGTCTGGTAACATTTTTGGTCATCGCAATTAGGGGGATGCTACTCGTATCTAGTGGACAGAAACCAGGGATGCTGCTAAGCCCCCACAGTGCAAGAGAAGCCCCCTAACAAATAATTACTTGCCTCAATTGTCACTAATGCTGAGGTTAAGAAACTCTGATTTCTACCCACATGTGTGTGCTGTGCGTGCATGTATATGTGTAGATATACTTGTATACATGCATAGGGACACACTTAGTGGAGATTGAGTTGGAAAGTTGGAAATTTTCTTTTTTTTCTTTTTTTTTTTTTGTTGAGATGGAGTCTCACCCTGTCCCCCAGGCTGGAGTGCAGTGGTGCAATCTCGGCTCACTGCAACCTCCACCTCCCAGGTTCAAGCGATTCTCCTGCCTCAGCCTCCTGAGTAGCTGGGATTACAGGCACCCCCCTCCACCCCCCCGCCATGCCCAGCTAATTTTTTTGTATCATAGAGATGGGGTTTCACCATGTTGGCCAGGCTGGTCTCGAACTCCTGGCCTCATTATCTGCTTGCCTCAGCCTCCCAAAATGCTGGGATTACAGGCTTGAGCCACCATGCCGGGCCAAAATATGCCTCTTATCCTGCTTTTATCCATAAGGCAAACTCATTGGCGTTTTTCTATGTATTTAAATAATTACATCATATTCCATCACAGGGATGGTAACAGCTACCTCTGATACAGTACCATGTGCCAGGCACTGTTACAGCTGCTTGGTTTGCACAAACTCATGCGGTTCTCACAACACCATGAAGTGGATGCTCTTATTGTCCCCATTTTACAGCTAGAGAAACTGAGACACAGAGAAGTTAAGCAACTTTCTCAGAGACACAGCAACGAGGAGGTGGTGAGGCTGGTCAGATGCCACGCGCCTGACCCATAACACTCAACTGCCTCTCGGATAGCAGCAGCGTTTATGAAATGAATCCTCCTCTTTTCAGTTGCCTTTTTGAAAAAGTCACATTCGTGTAATAATTTTCAAAACGCAACACAGCAACAACAAAAATCTCTAAAATTGAAGACTTTTAGTGGGACAGTGGGAGGTAACTGTCTTCTCTCCATCGCCAGCGCCCCCCAGGCCCACCTCCCAGAGCACCCACCTTCCCTGGTTCAGTTTTGAGTTTCTTTTTTAATAACCTCAAATAATAATAAATTAATATTATTAGTATGTATCCGTATATTATAAATACAGTCATGTCATATATTCTAAGAGCTTACCTCTGTTACATCTCTGAAATGTGAGAATTTGGTTCACGTGCCCTAACCCTCCTTTCCTCTCCCCACTCTGTCCCCTAGTTTTTATTTTTAATTATTTGTGGTTGTAAATTACATATCTCAATAGCGGTGGCTTTTTGTTTATCAGTTTAAAAGAGGCCTGTCGACCCTCCACTCCTCTTTTTTTCTTTCTTTCTTTCTTTTTTTTTTTTTTTTTTTTTTTTTGAGATGGAGTTTCGCTCTTGTCGCCCGGGCTGGAGTGCAGTGGCACATCTTGGCTCACTGCAACCTCTGCCTTCCAGGTTCAAGCTATTCTCCAGCCTCAGCCTCCCATGTAGCTAGGACTACAGGTGCTGCCACTATGCTCGGCTAATTTTTCGCTATTAGCCAGGCTGGTTTCAAACTCCCAACCTCAGGTGATTCACCAGCCTCGGCCTCCCAGAGGGCCAGGATCACAGGCGTGAGCCACGGTGACTCGCACTGCACTCCTCTTTTAACTCCCTCCTCAGCCTCTGCCTCTCCCAGCTCCTGATGTGTCCCTGGGTCCTGGCACCCAGGTAGCCCCACTCTGCCCACCCCCCAGGTGGTCCTTGCCACCCCCAGGCAGTCCTGCCCCGACCTGGACCAGCAATTCGCTCACCTTGGGCTGGAAGGTGCTGGGCCGCCAGTTCCCCTCCTTGGTCACACACCCACTCAGGGCAGCACTTCCCCGGGACCTCGACCCTCCTAGGGTGGGGGCAGTCCCAGCTGGGCACCCGCACATCCTCGGGGCACAGCGGCACGCAGGTGAAGCCCCCGTCCTCGCAGCGGCAGCGGATCCTGCAGTGGGGCTGGAAGATCTCCCCTTCCCGATACAGGCGGCCGTTCACCTCACAGCTGCCGTCCTCCTCTGCCACTGCGGAGGAGAAACCGCACCCCCATCAGTGACCCGCAAAGCCGCACGGGCCTCTGCAGAGCTGCCCAGACACCCCTGTGGGAGGCAGCAGCCTCACAGTAGCTGAGCCCTGCCCAGGGCTCCTGCTAGGATATGCGCCTCTCCCCAACCCTCCCCCAGCCTTTTGGGGCACCCTGGATCCTGGCACAGGGACTGCAAGAAGATGGGCCTGGACCGACCGCTCCAGCTCCTCCCTTTCTTAGCTGTGGACCTGGCCAAGTGATTTCACTTCTTCTTGCCCCAGTTTCCTCATCTGCAAGCTGGGATATAATGGTACTTATAGTCCAGGGTGGTATAGATTACTCGGAATGATGATCCCAACATAAACCTTCCGCAGGTCCTAGCTACTCTGCTATTATCATTAGTATAATTACTATCTGTTGATAACACTTACGTAGCCTATGCACACTGAGATTTCATGCAACAAACTCATCCTCCACGGGTTGTGTTGTAGTCATCACTGTCAGATCAGGACTTAACTTGCTGGCTGTGTGTCTTTGAGAAAGTTACTTAACTTCTCTGAGTGGCCTGAACAACAGCAATGCTGATCTCGGTAATTGTACCTTGAGGTTCCCTGCGGTGACGTGCGCAGCCTCTAGCACACAGTGCTAGGCGTGGCCTAGGTACCCAGGGAACACTCTTTCAATGAAGCCCTCAAGGTATGGGCGTTACTGCCACTTCCTCCACTGGACGTGAACTCCGTGAGGGCTGGGGCTGACGGTGTCCATCCCTGCATCTCTCCAGCGGGTTCAGGGCCTACGTTCGACACACAGGACCACAGGAAATGCCCCTTGAATGTATAACTGGCATAGGCTTGGCACATGAGAGGCACTGATGGAACAGCCCTACTCCTGATCATTCCAGAGGTATTTACTGTTTCCCTCCTGTGTGCCAGCCACTGTGCTCCTGGATAGAAAGAGGACAGGTCCTGCCTCGAGGGACTCATGGGCGGGGCGGGGGACAGGTGCGAGGGCCTCACCTCCAAGACAGAATGAAGTAAGAGCTCTGGAGAGGTGTGTGAGCTGCCCAGGAAGTGCAGATGGGGATCAGCGTGTGTGTGAGACCTGGGTGGCCGCTGAGCTGCATCTGGGGAAAGGACTTCTTAGCAAGCAGGTTCTCCCAGCCCTTCTGAGAATATCTTCCAGTGGGTCTACACATACAGGGATTTCGGAACCACACAGACTGATGTTCAAACTCGGGATGCCACTTGTGCCTGGGGCAAGTTATTTTGCCTCTCTGAGCCTTGGTACCCAACTCCCAGGGCTGCTGGAGGATTCAATGAGCTAGGGGACTTACAGCATTTCCCCCCAAGCCTGGCGCATAGCAGATGCTCAATAAATGGGAGTGGGTTATGCTTCCACATAGCATCTGCTATGTGCCAGTCTTCGGGGGAAATACTTTACGTCCCCTAGCTCATCGAATCCTCCAGCAGGGAAGGCCTCACTGAGAAATAATGCTGGTAGAGGGAACAGCCAGTGCAAAGGCCCTGAAGCAGCACAAATACCACACCCTGGGGTATTTAAGAAACAGCAAGGGGCCGATGCGGCTGGAGCAGAGAGCAGGAGGAGATGAGGTCAGAGAGGAAGCAGGAGCGAGATCCCGTGGGGCCTCATAGGCCACTGGGGACTTCGGCTTTTACTCTGAGGTGGGAAGCCACCAGACGGCTTGGGGCAGAGGAGGGAGGTGGTCTGACGTCAGGAGCTCTCTGACTGCTGTGTTGTGAATAGACCAGGGGCAAGGACATAAGGAGGGAGACGATTATGGGGCTACTGCAAAGTCCAGGCCAAAGATGACGGGGCTCACAGCAGGGTGGTAGCCGCAGAAGGGATGGTAGTGTCGGATGCTGGAAACAGCATGATGAATTTGCTGGTGGATGGTATGTAGGAGGTGAGAAAACAGAGACATCTAGGCTGGGCACGCTGGCTCACACCTGTAATCCCAGCACTTTGGGAGGCCGAGGCAGGTGGATCACCTGAGCTCAGGAGTTCCAGACCAGCCTAGCCGACATGGTGAAACCTCATCTCTACTAAAAATACAAAAATTAGCCAGGCACGGTGGAGTACATCTGCAATCCCAGCTACTTGGGAGGCTGAGGCACAAGAATCACTTGAATGCAAGAGGCAGAGGTTGCAGTGAGCCGAGATCATGCCACTGCACTTCAGCTTGGGTGAAAGAGTAAGAATCCGTCTCAAAAAAAAGAGAGACTGAGAGAGAGACGTCTAGAACGACTCCAAGGTCCTGAGCTTGAGCCATGAGACGGATGGATGGGGAGACCGATCTGCAGGGCAGGCGATCAGGATCGCGGCACTGGATGTACCGTTACCATGATGGTGAATCTGCAGCACATCTCACAGCTCAGAGTTCGCCCTTAGAGAACCACGTTCAACAAGTAAGTGACAGGACTGAGGTTTCTGGCAGCGCGTTCCCTGCGAAGCCCTATATTGAGCCTTTGCGATGTCTTAGCTGGACTCTGACTCATCTTTGGGGTTCACCAGTTCCCAGCCTCTAAATTCAGTTTAAATCATTAAACACTCACGAGCACCCACCATGTTGCCAGACCAAGGTGTGGAGTTTCGAGAAGGACCAGGCACCCAAGTATGCCCATGGCCTGCAGGTGTTTGAAGTCTGAATTAAGATGGAATAAGAAAAGTCCCTTAATAAAGGTATCGACAATCACAGCCTGTATACTAATCATATGCTGCATGGCAGGCAGTTGAGCAATGGAGCTTGTGAAGCCAGCTCCCTGAGTTCAAATCCTAGCTCTGCCACTTATGAGCTTTGTGAGCTTGGGCCAGTTGCTTAGCCTCTGTACCCCTTTTTTCCATTTATAAGAGAAGGGTGACATTACACCTACCTCATGCGGTTGTGAGATTAAATGAGTTTATATTTGTGAAGCCCTAGTGTCTTGCACGTGGTAAAGGCTATGCAAGTGTAAAGTATAAACTCTGTGGGTGCTGTTTACCCGTGTCACGGGGAATGCAAATAACGGCTTTGTAAGCGAAGTGTTACTATCTCAATTGTTTTTTAGATCCGTTTTCATAAGCAATCCTCCCTCAGTCTGTGTAACGAGTCACCCTCCTTATCCTTTCGATACTTGTAAATAAAGCATTTCACATGGATTACCTTTTTTTTTTTTTTGAGATAGGGTTTGGTCTGTCGCCCAGGGGTACAATTACCGCCCAGTTTAGCCTCAAACACCCGGGCACAAGTGATCCTCCCGCCTCAGTCTCCCAAAGTGCTAGGATTATAGGCATGAGCCACTGTGCCTGGCCTGTTGTTTTTTAACAAGGCTTTTCCTACAGATAGATTCGTTGTCAATGATTCATGAGCTTTTCTCTCTCTCTCTTGTTCTTATTTTTATAAAAGTGTGACATGCTCATAGATGAAAGAGGTAAATTGTTCTACAAGGCTTATTATTTAAAAAGGGGAAAAAAGAAGAACACGCTCTTGTCTCTGCATTTCTCTAAACGGATGGTTCTCGGCTGGAGATTTTGCCCCCTGGGGAAATTTGGCACTGTCTGAAGACGGACTGTCACAACTTGGGGGATGGAAGTGCTCCTGGCATTGAGTAGGTGGAGTTTGGGGGTGCTGCTAGAAGTCCTACTATGCACAGGACACTCTCCCACGCACAGGACACCCTCCCAAAGCAAAGAATTCTCTGGCACCAAGTCACTACAGCCAGCTTGCAAAACCCTGCCCCAAAGCATCGGAGGATATCAAGGCCTAGAAGAGCGGGGAGGAATGCAACGTGCTCAGGTGTCTGGTGAAGACGCAGCAAACCCAGGATTCCAGCAGTGTTCTGAGGGCTCCCACACTCAGAGAAGACGGAATGAAATGTTCCTTAGAGCCTGTTGGATCCGGTCCCAGGCTGTGTGACATGAAGCATGTCCCTTAATGCTGGTGAACCTCAGTTTCCTCATTCATAAAATGGGTCTGAAAGTACTTCCCATCCTAAGGTTGCTGTGAGGATGATGTGATTTTTGTAGTAGGTGCTTAGCACAATCTGGACACATATTATGCCCTACAGAAGAGACGGCACTTTTCCCCAAAGCGTTGTAAGGATCCTGGGAAGGGAACAGTGGCATCCGGTTTGAAGAGTCTGGGGAGAAGCTGTTTGAACTTGGCTTTGAAAGTTGGCAATGATACAGACAGGTAGGGATGGAGGAAGGTTACTGGGGTAGTGGGATGGTTTAAGCAGAGGCCAAGAAAGGAGAGAGGGGAGTGGGGAGCCTTGGACCACCAGGCTCGGCTAGAGTGGACGTGGTACCTGAAGTGAGCATCAAACGGGGTAGAGAGAGGAGGGCTGTGCTTTGATTCAGGACACCACGGCCTTGACCCCACCGCTTAGATGCCCCCCTCAGTCCTGCAAACCTGCTTACAGAGGCACAGGGCCCCATGGCCCCCGGGTCCTGCCCCGGGCTGGCAGACCAGGCCCTGGCTGGTGTCGCAGACGTGGAGTTGGTCGCAGGGCTCCCCCAGCCGCCGTGCACATACCCAGCAGCAGCCACAGCCATCCAGCACCAGGGGTACTCCCAGCGGGCATCGGGGAGGTGACCAGGGACAGGCACACGGCATCGGGCACAGCTGGGCACACACCTGAAGAGACAGAGACCTCACTCAGCCACAGCTTTCGAGATAGGCAGTGAGACGCTCACAAATGGCCACCTCTCCACCAGGCTGGGCAATGTGGGGTCCACACCTTGGCCTCAGAGCCATGCAGACCTGGCCTCCAAGGCCAGTAGCCCCACGGCATGCCCTAAGAGGCAGCATGGCATTGTGGTTATGGGCAAGGACTCTGGGCTACAGTTCCAGCCCTTTTTTTTTTGAGTCAGAGTCTCACTCTGTCGCCCACGTTGGAGTACAGTGGCATAATCCCAGCCTCACTGCAACCTCCGCCTCCAGGTTCAAGTGGCTCTCGTGCCTCAGTCTCCCGAATAGCTGGGACTACAGGCGCATGCCACCACACCCCGCTAATCTTTGTATTTTTAGTAGAGAC
The DNA here is from genome assembly GCF_009761245.1 of Sapajus apella. NCBI lineage: Eukaryota > Metazoa > Chordata > Mammalia > Primates > Cebidae > Sapajus > Sapajus apella. Next base: position 2,479,809 of record NW_022437077.1, read on the forward strand.
GGGGTTTCACCATGTTGCCCAGACTGGTCTTGAAATCCCGAGCTCAGGCAATCTGCCCGCCTCGGCCTCCCAAAATGCTGGGATGACGGCATGAGCCCCTGCGCCTGGCTAGAATTCCAGTTCTAATTCTGCCCCTTATTAGCTGAGTGACCTCGAGGAAGTTACTTAAGTTCTCTGAGCCTCAGTTTCCTCAAAGTATCTAACTCAGAGGCTTGCTGTGGGGCGTACGTGAACTGGTGTGCAGCAAACCCTCAGCACGGGGCCCTTAGCTATGATGAGCGTTACTGTTAATTACAGCAGAGGGCTCAGCCCCTGCCCTCTGGGAGCTTACAGAAAGGCAAAAGCAATAAGCCAAGGATGAAAATGCCAGGGTCTGGTATGTTTTCCAGCATATGGATACCTGTCTTAGGACAACAAATTGAACAGTATCACGGATGTTTTTGGCCTTTGGATCCATTCAGCAGGTTTCCCAGCTCTGAATGCACATCTCATCAGCCAGGAGACTTGGGAAATGCAAACCCCAAACCCACTCTGGGACTTACAAAATCAGAAGTCCCAGAGTCAGGGCCCTGGAATCTCTTTTTAACAGGCTGTCCAGTGGCTTCTGAAGCTCAGCTAGGTTTTCAGTACCTCTGCCCCCGTCTAACCTCCTCCCCCTGCCAGGCACAGATCGGGGAACTGAGCTCCAGAGAGAGACAGGGACTTGCCACAGTCAGTGTGTTTGATTCAGGCCTGGGGACATCCCAGGTCCTGCTTCCTTAGTGAGCACTCAGGGTCACAGGATGGGGTAGACTGTGTCTATAATAGGAACTACCTAAACCAGGGACCCACTGCACAGTGACAGGATCAGGATCTCAGCCCAAGTGACCTGCCTGCCCCTTGCCACCCACATCACAGAAACAACCAAACCATACATCGGGTGCCGATGGCTTCCTGTCCACCCATTTAAGGTGAGGACCAAGAAGGAAGCATCATTCAAGACGCTCCCAGTCGACCCATCTGTGGAGGGCCAAGTTTGAGTTTAGGAGGATCCTTAGGGGATGAGGGTTTTAAATAGAGGAGGGGAGCCTTGCAGCTTAGAATGATGGAATTAATGACCTTTCTCCTGTGCAGCTCCAAGGCAGGCAATGACCCCTTTGCCCTGCCTTGCCCTCTGCCCCGCCCAGTGCCCTCGCCACCCGCAATCCTGCAAACCTGACTTCAGTTGCCAGCAACTCCCACACTGGCCACCAGGAGCCATTGCAAAGTGGCTGACCAGCCTCTGGTGCGGGCCACAGAGTAGGATGTGATCATGGCCCCCACTGAGACAGCACTCTGTAGCAGACAGACTCACAGAGCTAGGTGCCTGGCTGTCTCACCAGGGAGTGGTCCCATAGCTGCAGGCTGTTCAGATTCTAGAGACGATAGCCTAGCCTCCGCGGCCCTCAAGGTGTGGTCTGAACTAGCTGCAGCGGCGTCACCTGGGAACTTGTTAGAGAGGCAGCTTCTGGAAACCCTCTATAAATCTGAAGCCAAATTTGTATATAATAAATCTGAATCTACATTTTCATAAATCCACAGGTGATTCACATAGAAACAGTCTGGGCTTTGGGGTTCCCTTCTAAGTCAGAGGTTCAGCTCCCTTGGCTTGTGGGAATGGAGGGAGGACTGGCAGAAGTGACTCTCAGGTCTCTCCCACCTGAAAACAGCAGTGCCAGGAAATAGACCAGCAGCTGTGCACCTGGGCTCCCACCGTGGCTCCCTCTACTGGCCATGCTTGGCAGGCGCAGGACTCTGTAAGCCCCGATACCAGGAGAGGCTGTGAATGATATGACCTATTCCAGTGAACAATGATCACATGCGATGCCATATGTATGCCATGTGCCAAGTGCCCTTGTCTCATTTACCCCTCCAATGTGAGGTGCCATCGTTATGCCCATTTTAAACAGGAGAAAACTGGAGCTCAAAGCGTGCAGTAACACAGCCAGTAAGAGGTGGAATCAGGATTGACATCCAAGCTCAAGCTGACATCCAGGACCCAAACTCAAGTTGTCCAATTGTGCCTCGGTTTCCCCAGGGCCTTGCCATGATATCTGTGGGGAGGGAAGCCAAGGCTCATGATATCTGGGGTAGGAGCACTGGACATGGAGTTTTTTGGGCAAGAATTGAGATGCAGCTTCTGCCACTGACTTACCACGTGACTGAACACATGGATGAACAGCTTTGGAATGTGGAGGTGAAGCTCCATTTTCTCCTCTGTCAGGTGGAGTAGAGACCACCTATTTCTGTGATGATGGAGATTAAATGAGGTCCTGGCCAGTCCTTGATCAAAGTGATTTTGCTTGCGTCCAGGTGTCTGCCTCCTGCTCTGGTCAACAGCCAGGAGCTCAGGAGCCAGCAGCCAGCCTGGAAGACCTAGAGCTCTCTCTTGGAGGGCTGCTGTGGCTTTCCATGTTCGTGATGACTACGTCTCTGAGTTTCTGTGCAGTCTCTGCTTCCTGGGACCAGGGAAGAATGGTCCCGTAAGTCTCACCCTAATGGTGAGTCCAGAACGGCTTTGGTCTTTCATCATCCTGGGCTCCTTCTCCCTCCTAGAACCCCAAGACCCCTATTCCAACTACCCAAGCCATCCACACTGGCACCACGTCCTACCCATCCCCTTTGGAAGAACAAACAGCAGGGCAGGATGCCAGCATGGTTCTCAGCCTTCCCCAGCACCAGTGCTTGGAGCCTGAGGGAGAGAAGCTCCTGCCCGTGTTCTTCAAAGGAGCATGAAAATACAGTGAGATCGTGGCTTGTGATGGGGCTGATTCCAGAGTTCTGTGAACTCAGCATTTGTTGAGGGGATGACAAGCTTAGCAGCTGTGGCCTTGTTCCAGGTTGGGCTTGGGGAGGCACAGGCTGGAGTGCCTGTCCCCTACAGCCCTGTCTATTCTGGGCTCCACCATGGCCCTCCTCTGTTGCTCTGAACTTTCTTTGCTGTGTGGCTTTGGGCAAGTTGCTTACCCTTTCTGAGCCTCACTTGACTGAAAGCTGGGAATAATAATTCCTTATGGGGTTGCTGTGCATGTTAGACAAGGGAGATGTCCCACAAGCTCTTTGGTGAATGTCCTGCGCAGCATTCCAGGATAAGGCCATTACTCCACAGAGGTGTCTCCTGTCCCCCTCTAGCTACAGTGGGCAGGTCACTCACTGCCTAAGAGTCCAGCAGAATCGATGTCCTTGCAGAATAAACCTTCCAATCAGTTAGGCATCCATCCAAATCCTGGCTCAGAGTTAGGCCAAGCATGTCATGTCTTGAGTGTCCCCATTCATAATGAAGATACATTAAAGTCCTCTTTAATTTGCCTGGTAAGTTTGATGAATGATCATGAATGGTCTTCACAGAGGCCTCACAAACTGTACACCCTTCAGCTGGGGAAGGTGCTGAGGCCCAGAGAAGGCGAGGCATGTGCCTGATATCACACAGCAGGGCTGGCCAGAGGCAGCTCTTTGGGTGCCAGGGAGAGAAGCCTTGCTTAGGCACGGTGCCCAGACTGTGCCCGATGTGCGGCCCTGGAGGAATTCTGCCAAGGGGGTCCTTGGCTGTGATTTTACATCCCCACCCCCTCCACACCCAAATAGTCAGCAGTGCCTTCCAAGGCCCATGCCTCCTTACCTTTGAGAGGAGGCAGAGGAGGGAGAAGGACAGGAGGTGGGTCTGCAGTATGCCTCTCATGTCCCCCGCAGAGCCAGCTTTCAGCCTGGAAGGCGGACCTGTGAGTCTTTATGTTCCGGCAGCTGTGAGGTCACTCCCAAGCACACACACGCGTGCGCACGCACGCGCACACGCACACGCACACGCACACACACACACACTAGCTTTTTCGTTCCTTGCTTTGCTTCCCATCCTCTTGGCCCCAAGGATGAGCCCATTTACCTGAAGGTAAAACTGTGAAGGCCACCAAGGGGGTCCCTGTCCATGTGCGTGTGTGTGTGTGTGTGTGTGTGTGTGTAAGCCCGAGCCAGTACCAGCACCAAGAGCCTGTGACAGCTTGCAGGGACCTCTTTAGCTCCTCCCAGCCCAAGAGGGTCCTAGCCCTGCTATAGTTGTGAAGCCCTACTCCAGACCCCGTGTCCAAACCCCAGGGGGGCTGCAGATACAGGAAGCATTCAGCAAACACCCCCTTTACAGAACTGACCTGAGGTCTCCTAAGCCCTGTGGCCCTGACTCTGGGTAGCTGCGGCCCAGCCTGCGGTTTCTGGCAGGCAGATTGGCAGCCACCCAGAGGCGGGTGTGACCCAGAGCAAAACTTCCCTGGGCGGCCTGTTTGCTTTTGGCAATGAGGGGCCTCCCTCGGCCTGCCTCCCAGCTTGGGAAGGGGGCCCATGGTGGGCAAGTTCGGGCAGGCTGGACCTACTGTGTGCCAGTGCTTGCTGGGGACCGCTAGATGATGAGGTCAAGCCAAATCCATTTGGCTTCATTCAGCCGCCTCTGAGGTCACCTCTGCAAGAGCTGGAGGCACAACCATAACCTGAGGACAAAGCCCAGAGAGGGAGATGACAGAGGGAAAGCAGGTGGCAGTACAGGAATACCAGGCAAGGTCCCTTGCTCAGACCAATAGTGAGGGACGCTTTCTGATGGAGGTGCCATTTCAGAAAGCCAAGAAAAGAGAGGTGAGAGAGGGCAGAGTGTTCCAGGCCAAGGGAACAGCACATACCGACGCCAAGAGGTCGGACATAGCATGATAGCCTGCTTATTCTGGGAGCCAGAGTGCCTGGTATGAGTGGACCCTTCTGTGCAACAGGAAATGGTGATGTCTGTGAAGGGTGAGGGGTCACACCACCAAGATTTGGGGACATCTATGATGTTCCAGCCATGGGGGCAGGGGATGGAAAGACATGGACTTTGCTTGTAAATTTGGCAAAGATAAAAGAGGCGATGTCTTCAGCTGCCTGGGGCTCCCATCACCTCCATCAGTAGTAGCCCAAGGCCTCAAAGTGATCTAGCTAGATGGCAGAAGGTTCCAGAATGGGCAATTGGTGAGAAAGACATGTGGCTCGATATAGTGGCAAGATGGGGATTGTAAGCATGGAGATTCCCCGACAGCTGCTGTCCTGGGGAAGAGGCAATGGAATGGAAGTTGAAGATGAAAATGTGGGCTTGGATTGTTTATGGAAGGAGGAGGTGCCCAGGGTGGAGACGGGGGTCCAGAAGCCTGGAGGAAAAGAAACAGAAGGGGTCTTTTTATTGTATTTTGGGCTTCTTGTGGAAATGCTGTGTCTTAGAAGCATGCCTAGAGTACTTTACATCCACGGTGGATCCTCTCCAACACGCCTCTTCCTTCACACGACAAAATTATTTTCAGTAATCATCATGAAATCAAACAAATCTTTTTCATGTATGAATTAAAACGTGCACTTACCAAACAAAATCATTACCACTCACTGTTCACAGTGTTTTACTCTTTCAAAAACTATAAATACAAATCAAAAATCCAAGTAGTTTCGTAAAATGACAAAGTCACCACTCTGCATTTGTTGTTGATTTCACTCTACTGTTTAAATGCAGAAATACAGCCGGGCCAGTGGCTCATGCCTGTAATTTGGGAGGCCAAGGTGGGAGGATCACCTGAGGTCAGGAGTTCAAGACCAGCCTGGCCAACATAGTGAAACCCTGTCTCTACTAAAAAAGGTACAAAAATTAGCCAGGTGTGGTAGCTCACACTTGTAATCCCAGCACTTTGGGAGGCTGAGGCGGGTGGATCACCTGAGGTCAGGACTTTGAGACCAGCCTGGCCAACGTGATGAAACCCTGTGTCTACTAAAAATACAAAAGAAAAAAAATTAGCTGGGCGTGATGGCGGGCACCTGTAATGCCAGCTACTTGGGAGGCTGAAGCAGGAGAATCGCTTGAACCTAGCAGGTGGAGGTTGCAGTGAGCCAAGATTGTGCCATTGCACTCCAGCCTGGAAAACAAGAGTGAAAGCATGGGTTTTTCTTGGAACTTTTTCTCTCTGATAATTGAGGATGGGATAGTGTTGTTGGTAGAGACCCTGGGGCCTGGCCAGATCAGGAAGCAGGCGTCATTGTCAAGGGTGTTGGGTAATGAAGTGTGAGGGATGGATCTCAGTTCAGCGTGGGTGGGTGTGGCGGGAGTGGTGGGAGCTGCCACTTTGCTGATTGGTTTGCTGTGGTTCAGCCCTCCCTCTAAACTGTCCAGTTTTGGCACTGGAGGGACATACGTGCCCAGGGAACCCATGAGTCTTCTGGCTGCAGCCACAGCCCCCACACAAGGGCCCAGGATGAGTGTGGCTGCCCTTTGCTTTCCCAGAAGGAAACACAAGCTCAGGAGTCAACAGGTCCCAGCTTCAAATCCCGGCTCCCTCTACCAGCTTACAGGGCTTGGGCCAGGGTGAGGTGACAGAGGCATGTAGGGTACAACATTTAGGGAGGCTCTCATTCTCAGCTGCTGACCTTGTACCTGCAGGACCCCAAGAGTGAGTGCCTTGTTCAGAATGAGGCACCCAGGTCACACAAGGAGCTCACGGTAGGAACTCAATGATCGTTGATGACTAAATGATGATTATCATAAGACGATGCTGCAATCACAAACTAATGCCCACATCTCAGTGGCTTAGCCCAGTGAAGCTTATTTCTTGCTCATGAATAGTCCAGAGCGGGCCAGGAGCATCTCCTGGGGCTATGTCCTGTAGCTCCTCCCTACTCAAGTGTGTAGGGCCAATGTAGTGTAGGACTTGCCTGTGTCCGAGGCCCCATGGCATCAGCGTCGGCTGGTTGTATGTTGGAAATGCAGACTCCTCGGCCCCACTGTCAGAATCTGCATTTCAATAAGACCCCCAGGTGATTTGCAGGCACATTACAGTTTGTGAACCCCTGTTCTAGACCAGGGGCCTCCAAGGCCACCTTGGCAGAAAAAAGGAGGGATGGAGAAGCCACATCATGACTTCTACTCACATCTCATTGGCCAGAGCTAGTCACATGGCCCCAACTTAACTGCAAGGGAGGCTGGGAAATAGCATCATTCTGTGTGTACCTATGAAGGAGAACCAGAGTGAGGGACATGTAGGTAATGTTCTTTGCCACAGGTCCCTCTGCATCTGGGACACACACTTTTGCTTCTCTGGGTCTCAATTTCTCCATCTGTTAAAAAAAAAAAAAAAAGTGGCCTACATGTCCAGGCCTGGGCCAGGCTGAGCATTTTTTGCATCTAAGAAATGCATCTGGCTGGGCACGGTGGCTCACACCTGTAATCCCAGCACTTGTGGAGTTCGAGGCAGGCAGATCACTTGAGGTCAGGAGTTCGTGACCAGCCTAGCCAACATGGCGAAACCCCGTCTCTACTAACAATACAAAAATTAGCCAGGCATGGTGGTGTGTGCCTATAATCCCAGCTACTTGAGAGGCTGAGGCAGGAAAATTGCTTGAAACTGGGAGGCAGAGGCTGCAGTGAGCCGAGACTGTGCCACTGCACTCCAGCCTGGGCCACAGAGCAAGATTCCATCTCAAAAAAAAATGCATCTGAAAAGTGAAACTTATGAAACATCGCCATCAAGGCATAGCATATGGAAGCCACGAGTAAATATCTGCAGTTGAAAAGGGGAAGCCAGTCTCAGCCCTTTACAGTTTGTCAGCTCCCTGGGTGTGTGCCCGCCTTCATGCTTACAATCTCTGCCCCATGCCAAGTCCCAAGCTGACATTGGGGAGGTGGAGCTCACAGGTGTGACATTATTTGGTCGTGGGGACAGAGAAATCCAAACAGATCCTGACCCCAGCAGGGCTGGAAGTGAGGAAGGGTAGTGCTATAGCGGCTAGATGTACCAGGGCGTGAGGGGACACCTGTACCACGGGAAGGTCAACAGTCAGGAGAACATCCCAACTCTGTGGCTAATTTGCTTTGTGGCTGTGTGTAAATTCCTTCACCTCTCTGGGCCTCAGTGAGGCAGTTTCCTGTTTTGGAAACTAGGATCTGTGGCAGAGCCTGATCAATGCCCATTCCCAAATCCTTCTTCCTCCTCCCTCAGTCACCGAACGCTGATTTTTTGTTTGGGGTGGCAATGCACTCAGCGTTGCAGGAGGCACAGCCATGGGATAGGTGTCGGCAGTGAGATACGAGCAGAAGTGTTGTGTGCCGATTCTGGGAAGGCTCCTTAAAACGAAGGGCTTCCCTTTGGTGACCCTGCCACCACTCATTGCTCCCGCCTGCTTCCAGTCAGTAATACGGACGTGATGGTGGAGTTCCACAGCCATCCTGGACCATGAGGGTACCCTGAGGATGGACTTCATTTGCAGAAGAGGGTGAAGGAGAAATGAAGAAACTCAGATCCCTGGCGTGCTGACACCCAGAGCTGCCATATACACCCTGGACTCTATGTATAGATTTAATTTATGTAATTAGAAACATAATAATGTGTGTGTGTGTGCACGTGTGTGTATAGAGACACTATTTTATATGTGTGTGTGTGTGTGTGTGTATATATATATATATACACACACTATTTTTATATTTATATATATGTACCTTTTTTTTGAGACAATCTCACTCTGTTGCCCAGACTGGAGTGCAGTGGTGCAATCACGGCTCACTGCCACTTCCATCTCCTGGGATCGAGCAATTCTCCCACCTTAGCCTCCTCAGTAGCTGGGACTACAGACATGTGTCACCATGCCTGGCTAAATGTTTTAAAAAAAATTTTTTTTTGGCAATATGTTG
>NW_022437077.1:2488600-2509277 GCF_009761245.1 Sapajus apella
CACTGACAGTTTTATCTCTTTCCGTCCAATAATTATACCTCTTATTTTCTTTCCTGGTAGCTCAGCGCGGCTCTCCAGCTCTATGTGTTAAACAGCAGCAGCAATAGCTAGCACTCTTTCCTTGTTCCTCTTCTTCAAAGACATGCACTATATATGAAGTTTCTCCACTAGGAGTATTCTCTGTAGGTTATTGGTATTAAAAATCCCTACTAAATTAAGGCACTTCTCTCATGCTCCTAGTTTGCTAAGAATTTTTTAAAATCATAAATACATCAGGACCTTATCAAAAGCTTTTCCTGTATCAGTTGACATCATTGGATTTTCCTTTTGATCGAATAATGTAGTGAGTTACACTGGCGGATTTTCTGGGATGCTTTTCTGGGATAAACCCTTCCTGAAGGTGATGTAGTGTCATTGTTTTAACTCTGCTGGACTCAGTCAGCAAATATTTTGTGTAGCATTTTTCTCTCTATGTTCGTGAGTGAAATGGGCCTATAATTTCCTTTTTTGTAATGATCTGGCTTTTATAATCAAGATAACTCTTTTAAAATAAGCTAGGTTGGTTCCTTTTTTTTGTTTTGTTTTCTTTTTAAGCAACTTGCATAAGGTAGGAATTAGTTGTTTCTAAAATGTTTCTGCAGGCTTAGTGCAGTGGCTCACGCCTGTAATCCCAGCACTTTCGGAGGCCAAGGTGGGTGGATTGTTTGAGCCCAGGAGTTTAAGACCAGCCCCAGCAACATAGAAAAACCCCATCTCTACCAAAAATACAAAAATTAGCTGGGTGTGGTGGTGCGTGCATGTAGTCCCAGCTACCTGAGGGACTGAGGCAGGAAGACTCCTGAGCCTTGGGAGGCAAAGGTTGCAGTGAGCTGTGATTGGGGCCATTGCACTCCAGCCTGGGCAACAGAGTGAGACCTTGTCTCAAAAAAAAAAAAAAAAAAGTTCACCAGCACTTACCCATAAGACCATCTGGGGCTGATTTTTGGAGAGTGGGAGGGCTTTGACACCATTTCAGTTTCTCTGATTGACCTACTGAAACTCTCAATTTCTTCTTAGGTCAATCTTTTGACGTTTTATACCTACCTAGGAATTTCTCCATTTTCCCAGAATTTTCAAATTTATAAGCATCATAAATACAAAAGGACCTTATCAAAAGTTTTTTCCGCATCAATGGACATTATAGATTTTCCTTTGGATCTAATGATGCAGTGGATTACACTGGTGGATTTTCTGGGATGCTTCTCTGGGATAAACCCTTCCTGATAGTGATGTGGTATCATTATTTTAACTCTGCTGAATTCTGTCAGCAAATATTTTGTTTAGTGTTTTTCTATCGACATATTCATAGGTGAAATGGGCCTATACTTTTCTTTTTTTGTACTGTCTTATTCATAACAGCTCTTAAATTACTTCAAATTCTGTGGTCACCGATGTTCCTCTTTTTTGCTCGGCATTTGATTTTACTCCCTTGCCTCTTTCATCCCGATCAGTGTCATCAGGAATCTCTGCCTCGTGTTAATTTCATCCTAGACATGGCTTCTGGTTCTGTTCATCTTCTGCCATCTTCCTTTGTTCTCTAATTCATTGATTTGTTCCCAGAAGCTTTTCTGTTGAACGCAGCTGAGCCTTTCTTTGGCTCTTAATGACTCTGAGTAGTTCCATGTCTTCAGCGAGGTCACATACTTCATGGAAGCCCCATAGAAGGTCCAGCAAATTGTCCTGGCCCACTCCAGGCCGGGCTCCATCTCTCCAAGCCTGGCTACCCCCACGCTGCCCTGCCTTGGCCGTGGTGGGAGGGGTGAAGAGGGAAGTGCTGCGTGCTGCCTGCTCAGCTGGTTTGCAAATGTCCAGCCCCTGGGCACCTCCCTATGACCTCCTCTCGCCACATATTCCCTGGTTTGGGCAGGAATTCAGAGGTCTGCTCCTGCCGGTGAGCTCCCAGGTGCCATGCAACAACTCCCCTGGGGCAGCTGTGGGGCTTGAACAGTTTAATGCCTGGCTCCAGTCTGAGCTGGCAAAGATGAGCGTGCAGGGACTAACACGGTCACCACTGAGGCTGAGGATGGAATGTGCAGTTCACAGCGCACACATGTGACTGCCTCCTCTGCACACAGCAGCCCACACCAGTGCCAGCCAGGCTTCCTGACAAGGAAGTGGTCCTCATTTGCTGGGAGAGGGTGTTGTCATAGGGGTCATGCCACGCATACAGCTAGGGAGGCACAGGCCAGCCTGCTGGAGAGCTGGAGGGGTCATATGAAGCATGGAAATAGCTTTTAAATTAGCATGAAAGTTTATGTACAGCCCTAGCATGTCCGGGAAAAGGCATTGAGCCTGGCACTTTAGGTGCTAGATACATGCTTGCTATATGAATGAATAAATTAATTGAAAGACCCAAGTTCTAATCCCAGCTCTATTGCTCTGTGTCCTTAAGCAAGTTTCTTGGCCTTGCTTGGCCTCAGTTTCTTCATCTGTAAAATGGTAGGGGGGTGAAGCTCATCTGTTTTACACCTTTCTAGCTCTAGGGGTGTATATTTCTATGCTTGAAAGCATTTATGAGGCGGCAGCTGTGACCTGAGGAGTGGCAGGGAGGGAGGGCCTCAGGACTGCAGAGTCCCTGAATGTCACAGGCAGGGTGATTCCTATGGCCTCCTGTGTCAGATGAATTACCAGAGTTCAGGAGACCCCACTGAGTTGGAACCAATTGATCAGAAGGAAGCAGGCACCAGGGCAGGGGTGGCTTTGTTCTTGACCAAATATCTCTTGGAGAAGGCAGATAACAGGTTAGGTTATTCCCTTTCCATCTGAGAGGCCCTTCATCAGTCAGGATATCCACGCTCCAGGGATTTACCTCTCACTGTCTGAGTCCCTACAGATGCCATAATCTGCCTGATTTATTCATCCACCTGTCCATCAACCCACCTGTCCACTAATCCACCTGTCCATCAATCCATCTGTCCATCCATTCATCCATCCATATATCCATCCATCCATCCATGTTTGTTGGTCCATTTGTCCATTCATCTACCATTTGGTCATCCATCCATCCATCCATCCATCATCTATTATTCCAGCCATCCATCCATCCACCCACCTATGCATTCATTCAGCAAATGCTGAATGTAATAGGTCATTCCCTACTATTAAGAACAAAAACTAAGGTCTCTGTCCACAATGAGCTCACAGACTAAGGGCAATATAGAGACAAGCAAAGAGATGATTCCAGCACAGTAAGTGGGAGGTACCAGGTCCTGAGGGAGCCTGGGAGGTGAAGGAGGTGGTTTTGAAAGGCTTCCTGGAGGAGGTGACATCTGAGCTGAGTCTTGAAGCAAGATTAGGAGTTGTCTAGATGAAGAGGAAAATAAAACAGAGCAGCAGGAGGGTATGGAGGCCTGGAGGTGGCCTGAGAGCAGGAGCTATGTGGGGAGCTGTGAGTGGCTGAGCCTGGATGAAACCATGAGAGCCAGTTGGAGGTGGGGTGAGATGAAGCTGAGAGGCCCTGTGTAGTTGGGGAGGACATTTGCACCTGGAGGTGGGAATGGGGACCAAGCCCTTGGGCACATCCAAGAACTATCTGGAGAGGTAGAAAGGCTCTGGGTCAGGCATGGGAACTCCAGATTCCTTCCTCCCTTCTCCCCCCAAGGGATGTTAGGCAGCTCACCTGGCCTCTCTGGGCCTCAGTTTCCCAGCTGTGACATGACATGTTGCCCTTTTAGCCTCGCGGGACTCTTCCAGCTCTGAAGGCACTCCTGAGTCACATGTGGTCAGCAAAACCAATGCCCACGTGAACATCTGGCCTGGCCTTAGGAGGGAGTTAATTGTTCCCAGTCTCTATGCGTGTTAGGGGCAGGATGGGGGACGGGCCTTGGTTACGGGGACCTTGGTTAGGAGCCACCTCTGAGGGGCTCCCAGTCATGGGATGTCAGGATGTGCTGAGAAGGGAGTGAGTCACTGGCCAGTCATCAGCTTGGGCTCCAGGGTCCCTGAGTGGGGGCAGGGGAGCCCCATTCCCTGCTCATCACAGAGCCTCCTTTTCAAGACGGCTGACCCTTTGTTAGAGCAAAACCCCAGCCACGCTCTAATATTTAAAACAGACCCAAGGACAGTGGCTTGGGATGAAGCAGATGGTGACAGCCAGCCCTCACCCAGAGCAGCCCCCAAGGCCCCACCAAGGAGCCGCTCAAAGTCTAAGAGTCCAAATGCCCAAATCCCTCAGCAGGAGAGTCAGGCCCAGAGTCAGTAGGGACTGACCGGGGCTCACACAGCACATTCATTCACTTCTCTCCTCTCCTGGGCTCTGACACTGCCCTTCCCTCTTCCCGGAAGACGGAAGATAAAGCCAGCCTCTCCACCATCCCCTGCTCTCTGCAGAGCCTCCCTTCCCTAGAGTGGGTCATGTGTGGGGTGCCGGGAGGCTCCTCTCAGCTCAAGCACATGGTGGCTTCTTGGCAACACCATAGGAGACATAGCTGAACGATGCTCTGCCCTGGGTGTGACCCCTGCAGAATTTGCCTCCATCTCTGGGCCTGCGTCTCTACCTCTTCAATGGGAAGAGTGAGAGGCTGGAATAACTGGCATGGTACAGGGCTTACTATGAGTCATGCCATCCTCACAGAAACCCCCTAAAGCAGGCATCATTATCCTCATTATACAGGTGGGGAAACTGAGGCACCAAGAAGTTGAGTGACTTGCCCAAGGTCACATAGCCAGTAGGAAGCAGAGCTGGGATTTGAACCCAGGTGGCTGGCCCTGGAGTCCCTGCTGTCACTCATTGTGCTATATTGCCTCTTAAGAGATGACCTGAGGCCGGGCACAGTGGCTCATGCCTTTAATCTCAGTACTTTGGGAGGTTGAGGCGGGTGAATCACAAGGTCAGGAGGTCGAGACCATCCTAGCCAACATGGTGAAACCCCGTCTTTACTAAAAATACAACAAAATTAGCTGGGCATGGTGGTGTGTGCCTGTAATCCCAGCTACTTGAGTGGCTGTGGCAGGAGAATCACTTGAACCCAGGAGGCGGAGGTTGCAGTGAGCCGAGATCATGGTACTGCATTCCAGCTTGGTGACAGGGCAAGACTGCCTCAGAAAAAAAAAAAAAAAAGATGACCCAAAAGCACCTGCCAGTTCCTGCTGCCTGTCGCTTGGACAGTAAGATGGAGGTGATTCAAGGGAAAGGGAAAGACTTGGCCATGTCCCAGCTCCGTCATTTACTTACTGGGTGACCTTGGGTCAGTCACTTCCTCTCTGAGCCTCAGTTTCCAAGCAGGATTGTTGTGAGAATTGAAGGGCTGGGGCAGTGGCATTCAGGAAGTGGTAGCAGTGACCATGGTTAGTATTCCTCCAGTGCCCACCCCTGCCCCACGGGCCCCTGCAGACACGGTCTTTGGGAGGGAAGAGGTGGCAGCTGCAGTGGTGATCTCTTCCATGTCAGAGCTGCCTGGGGGTATCCCCAGGAGAAGCTGTTCCTCTAACCCCTTCAGATCCTCAGAAAGGACCAGCAGAGGAGAGTCTAGCCACACTCTGTCTTTTGGGCTTAGCCCTGCTCCATGCCCAGAGCCCAAGACCTGGTCCCCTTAGAGGCCAGTTCATCCTCAGGGACCAGCGTGGGCCTATGGGCTGCCCAGGCTGTAGCAAGGGGTGTCTAGACCCACTTCCAGAAGCCCAGGGTGGGGGGCACATGGGACAGGAAGACCCCAGTGCCCCACCCCACCAGCCCCATCAGCTCCCCTAGCCCCAGAGAAAACAATTCATTACTGAAAACCCAGCCAGGCAGAGGGGGTGGAAGTGGCCTTGTTGGCGGAAACCGTGCAAGGTCGGCCAAACCTCAGGCCCTCTTGGCCAGCAACCCACAGACCAACCACGTGGGGCTGGCTCACTGGGTGTTTACGGAAACACTGGCCCTGAGGTTGGCCCAGCTGCTGGGCCGGGATCTCCTGGGACACCCCCACGCCTCAAAGTGCCAGCTTGGCAGGAGCCATCACAGGCTGCAGCTGGGACCTTGTTTACCTCCACAGCCCACCAGGGAAGCAGAGTGCAGAGAAGCCCAATAGGCAGTGGAGATGGGCCAGGTCTCCCTGGACAGCTCCCTAAGCTGGGACCAGGGGCCAGGCCCTTTCTGGACACCCCTGGGAAGGGGCATCATCTCGGGAGAGGGACATAGAAAGTGGACGATGGAGGCAGATAGTCTGGGTTTGAATTCTGGCTGTGGCCCTTGCAGGCTCTGTAACTCTGAGATGTTTACTTAGCTTTTCTGTGCCTCAGTTTCCCCACCTGTGAAACGGGAATGGTAATAAGAGTACATACTTCACAGGGATGTTGACATAATTACATGATTTTAGTAAGTGATCTAAATAAGTGATCATTGGCCGGGTGCAGTGGCTCATGCCTGTAATCCTAGTGCTTTGGGAGACCGAGGCAGGTAGATCACTTGAGGTCAGGAGTTCGAGATCAGCCTGGCAAACATGGCAAAACCCTGTCTCTTAATACACAAATTAGCCAGGCATGGTGGCGCATGCCTGTAATCCCAGCTACTTGAGAGGCTGAGTAGGAGAATTGCTTGAACCCAGGAGGAGGAGGCTGCAGTGAACCAAGATTGTGTCACTGCACTCCAGCCTGGGCAACAGAGCAAGACTCTATCTCAAAAATCAATAAATAAAATGTACAAATAAATAAATAAGTGATCATTTAATAGATTATGTAAGTGACGTGCTTAGAACAGTCCTCGTCACAAACTAAGTGCCACCCTTAGTACTGCCGTATTCAGCCTAGAGTGTCCTCCCTCCTCTGAGATCCTCCTGCTCTGCTCGGGTTGAACTCCCAAATGTTTGTTATGGAAATCCCTTCCACTTAAACATTTGCTGAGCATTCCAACCACGAATAACGAGGAACGAAGGTTACAGAGACAAATCTGATTTAGATCCTGCTCTAGGGAGCTTCAAAGCTCAGGCAAGGATAGGAGGTGAGGCCTGAGCGGCTGGGCAGGGTGACATCCCTAATAATAGACCCTATGGTAACGGACTGCGGTAACTAATTGGCAGTCCAGTCTCTGTGTTTGTGGGAGCAGGAGCTGCATGGTCCATCCACTGCTCCGTCCTGGAGCCCAGCTCAGAGCCTGGTACCAAGCCACTAATGACCGCCTGGCTCTAGAAGGACTACATGAACACCCAATATTTTTGGAGCCCTGGCCGAGCTGCCCGCACTGAGCCCGCAGCCTCCAGCCTGTGGCTCCTTCACCCTCAGCACCTAAATGGAGTAGGGCGTATCATTCTATGTTCACAGAAGCAAACCGAGGCTCAGAGAGGGCAGTCCAACGTCCCACAGCTGGTAGGAGATATGCAGCTGAGGCTGAACCCACATCTAAGTTCAAAGCCTGCATTTTTAGCTACTCAGCCATACATTATCTTCCTGCAATGTCAATGTAGTACCAAATTACAGCAGCCCTCAGCCTGGGAGTTCAGAGGAGTGCCCAGCCTGACCCAAGAGGATCCAGAGGAAGGGAGGGAGGACTTTCCAGGCAGAGGGATCTACCTGCAGAAAGGCAGCACTGGGCCCTCTGCTGCTCCCAGCAACCTGTGTGTGGAATAGCAACTGTGGTGTGCAGGGCTGGGGTGTGTGAATGTTGGGAGCAATGGGCGGTGGGGTTGTGAAACATCTGCAAACAGCCTCAAATGCCAGGACAGGGTTTTAGACTATCCTTTGGGGCTCGAGTCCCCAGAGAGTTCTCAGCAGGGCCTGCCTGTGGCCAGGCTGAAAGATGAATTACAAAGAAATGAGTAGGAGGCTGGGAGAAAACCAGTTTGCCCAAATAACAAGCCTCAGCATCATTCCCATGGAGGAGCCATCTCCCCACATCCAGACTTGCCTGCCTGGAGTTCCACTGCAGTTAAAGCAATGTGTACATGCCTTGGCGGTCCAGGGCCTGGCACGAAGCAGCCAGGCTTCAAGTCCTTGGAGCCCCAAAATGTGCTTTCCTCCCCACCCCAGCCCCAGCGCCTTCAGTGCCTTCCTCTGGGGTTAACCCCATTGTGGCCATGGTGACTGCCAGCAGGGAGGAGGCACAGAGGTGGTGGGAACAGGGCTGAGGGGCACACAGGGCCCTCAGTAGCCATCCTTAACCCCCAGCTCATGCAGGATTCAGACAAGTACAAGCCTTGGATCTGCCACACACAGGAGCTGCAACCCTGGGCAGGTGCCTTGAGGTCTTGACACCTGAGTTCCCACACTTGTCACATAAAGGCAATAATAAATGCGAGGGCTGCATGAGGACCGTGGAGACCCTGAACAGCAGCGTGCTGCCCAGCACTACCTGTGCTCTGGTACAGTGTGAGCGCTCGATGAACAGGGGCCCATTGCTGTTGTTATTACCATAGCCTGCAGCAGAAGCTGCCATCTGGTCTGGGAAGGACTTGGAAATGGCCTGCTGTGACCTAGAGATGCACAGAGAGCATCTGGTCCCTCTGCCTGTTCTCAGGTGCCCAGGGCCTGACTTAGCTCAGGGAGGCCAGTTTCCACCAGTGAGCAATGAGGCCCCTGCTTGGAACCATCTATGTGTACCCTGCAGGGCAGAAGCTGGCGAAGAGTGGAAGAGGCAGTGTTCTGCGTTCCACCTCATGGGTTTTGGGGATTAAGCCATCTTGATTCTACACTCAGCTGCATCCTTTTCTAATAATGCATCCTTGGATAAGTTACTAAAAAAAAATTTTTTTTTGTTTTTGAGACAGTCTTGCTGTGTTGCCCAGGCTGGAGTGCAGTGGTGTGATCTTGGCTCACTGCAACCTCCGCCTCCCGGGGTCAGGTGATTCTCCTGCCTCAGCCTCCCGAGCAGCTGGGGCTATAGGCGTGCACCACCATGCCCAGCTAATTTTTGTATTTTTAGTAGAGACAGGGTTTCACTGTATAGGTCAGTCTGATCTCAAACTCCTGACCCCGTGATCCACCCACCTCGGCCTCCAAGGTTCTGGGATTACAGGTGTGAGCCACCACGCCCGGCCAAGTTACTCAATTTTTAAGTGCCTCCATTTCCTCATTTGAAAAATGGGTATAATGCTAGTCCCTACGTCATAGGGTCATTGTAAAGATTCGATGAGACCTGCTGTGTAAATGCTTAGCCCAAGGCCTGGCACATGGGGAGCACTTGGTAAATATTAGCAATCATTGTAATCAAACAGTAAATAATGGGAATTAAACCATGCTACAAGGGATAAATAATTAAAAGGGTATAATAGGTACAGTTGGAGGGAGAGATGGAGGCTGTGGTGAGAGGTCCCAGGCAGGGCCACGGCTGGGAAATGGGCCCAGCCAACCTCAGAAAGGCAGTCAATAAAAATAATAGGAACAGGCTGGGTGCAGTGGCTCATGCCTGTAATCCCAGCCCAGCACTTTGGGAGGTTGAGGCGGGCAGATCACTTGAAATCAGGAGTTCTAGACCAGCCTGGCCAACATGATGAAACCCTGTCTCTACTAAAAATACAAAAAATTGCCAGGCATGGTGGCACACACCTGCAATCCCAGCTGCTTGGGAGGCTGAGGCAGGAGGCTTTTGAACTCAGGAGGCAGAAGTTGTGGTGAGCCAAGATTGAGCCACTGCACTCCAGCTTGGGTGACAGAGAGAGACTCTGTCTCAAAAAAAAAAAAAAAAAAAAAAAACAAAAGAACAATAAGAGCATTTTCCTTAAGAGTGAGCACTAAGGGCATGCTAGGTGCTATGCTAACATGCTTTGTATAAAATACCTCATTTCCTTCCCACAACAATCCTGGGAATAAGGGGTGAGGCAGCAAGGTGACCAGGGTGCAGATCCACCGAGGCGCTCACTCTGGGACCTGCGCAAGTGCAGGGTTGGCACCTCAGGGCAGCATCTCCTTAAATGTTATGCCTTGAGCATCTGGCTTGCTACGCCCTAGTCCCAGTCCTGTTGAGAGGTTGGTATAATAATTAGCCCCATTTGATGGATGTGAAAACCAAAGTTTCCCCACATTGGGTACCTGTCCAATGTCACATAGCCAGGGAGAAAGAGGCAGACCCCAGGATTTTGAAGCCTAGAGTTATTTTTATTCTGAGGAGCTGCCTCCCAGCCTGGGGATGGAAGGTTCCAGTCTACCTCCCAGTGGTCCAATAACTGGAAAAGCTGCCTAGAACTGCCCTCCTCTGGCTGGACTGGGTGGCTGGGAGAGCTGGCTTTCCAGGGGGAGGTCTGGAGATTCCTCTCCACATTCCTGGGGGTTAAGTCTGGGGATCCGGCTTCTCAGCATCAGCCATCACATTCCCCAGAGGAATCTCTATTCATAACAAACCCTAAAGGTCACTCGTCTGGGAAGGAGTGTTCTGTCTCCACCCCAGGGCGAAGGTCCCAGGCTTTGTGAGAGCACTGGGTCCCCAGAGGCAGATCACCTGCTTTTGGCCAGCCTGTGAGCCCCTCTTCCTCCTCTGGGTCTCCTCTGTAGATGGTATCTAGAGGGGATGAACACATACCCCAGTTGAAGATGAATGGACATTCCCCCAGAGAGCAATTGTGCATTAAATGCATAGGCTCAGCCTGCCTGAGCTCAGATTCCCCTCTCATCACCTCCTAGCCATGTGGCCTTGGGGAATTTATGCTTCCTCCCCGTGCCTCAGTTTCCTCTTCTGTAAAATGGGGGACAATTATAATACCTACTGCACAGGGTTGTGTCATGAGGATTTAATGCCATCTACCCACTCAACAACTATTTGCTGAAGGCCTACCAACTTCCAAGCAGTGAGTAATGGGGTAGTGAATAAAACAGACAAAATTCCTTACCTTCAAGTTTCTTTAAAGAAAATATTGTGATGAATATTATTTACTTCAGAAAATGCCAACACCAAAAACATGACGCAAATACTGTAAAACGTTAACAGAAATCTAGGTGATGGGTAAATGGTAAATGGTCTTCAGGATATGTTTTCTGTATGTCTCAAGGTTTTTATGTTTTATTTTGTTTTGTTTGTTTGTTTTTTGTTTTGTTTTGTTTTTTTTTGAGACAGAGTTTCACTCTCGTTGCCCAGGATGGAGTACAATGGTGTGATCTCGGCTCATGCCAACCTATGCCTCCCAGGTTCAAGTGATTCTCCTGCCTCAGCCTCCCAAGTAGCTGGAATTACAGGCATGCACCACCACGCCCAGGCTGCAGTGTTTTATAAATAAAAGTGAAAAGAGGGAGAGAGAGGAATATGTGCCATTTTGAAACTTACAATCATGTGGGGGAAATAGACAAAAAAACACATAAGTACAGCCGGGCGTGGTGGCGCACCTGTAATGCCAGCTATTTGGGAGGCTGAGGCAGGAGAATTGCTTGAACCTGGGAGGTAGAGGTTGCGGTGAGCTGAGATCACGTCTTTCCAGACTGGGTGACACAGTGAGACTCTGTCTCAAAAAAAAAAAAAAAGTAAAACGTGGTGTGTCAGTTGTTGTTAAGTTGATGTTAAGTACTCTGGAGAGGAGGAATAGAGAATGCTCAGGGTGGTGGAGGAAGTTCCTCTTAAGTCAGGTGGTCAGGGAAGGCCTCTCTGGGAAAGTGACATCAGGCGGGAGAGCCTAGTTCTCCTGGCTTCCAGGCCTAGTGCCCATGTACAGCCTTCTGCCCAGTGAAAGAGTCATTGCCAAAGGCCAGGGCCAAAGCCTCTCGGGATTGTAGAATCTTAGAGTTATATGCAGCAGGCACAAATCTCAGTCTGAAATTCAGATGGGCTGGAAATATAATCTATTTTAAATTCATTTTCATTTCAATGCTCCATTCCATATGTGGGCAGAAGATTCCTCTTAAGCAATGTTTTCTCTTTTTTTTCCCCAACCCCTTCCCTTTCCCAGCTCAATTCATTTTTCCCGCGATTGTGTCTAGGTGTGAGGTTGTCTCAGGCCCTCTTGGCCATTTTATCTCTTGAGATTCTCCCTGCTCTCTGCTTCTGAATTCTTCAAAACTCTGTGGGGTTCACTGACCAACAAAATCCAAAATATGCTCACTCATAGCTTTTTCTCTGACCTCCTTCCCAGCCTTCTTAGATGGGAGGCAGGAGGGAGGGCAGGGGAGAGATGTGCATCAGTCAGGGTGGGGTGGGTTCTGCTGCAGTAACAGCAATGCTCAAGTCCTGTTTCTCAGTGGCTCGTGCTGCACTTCCCCGGCCCTGCTCTGTGTCTCCTTGCTCCTGGATCCCAGCTGATGGAACAACCACCATTTCAACTGTTGTAGAGCAGAGGGCAAGAGAAAGCATTAAGCCACAGACTGGTCCTAAAGTCTCCCCCAGGAAGTGGCACACTTCACTTCTGCGCACATTTCATTGGCCAAAACTTGTTAATTGGGGCCAGGTGCAGTGGCTCATATCTGTAATCCCAGCACCTTGGGAGGCTGAGACAGGTGAATCACAAGGTCAAGAGATCGAGACTAGCCTGGCCAACATGGTGAAACCTCGTCTCTACTAAAATACAAAAAATTAGCAAGGCGTGGTGGCGGGCGCCTGTAGTCCCAGCTACTCAGGAGGCTGAGACAGGTGAATCGCTTGAACCCAGGTGGGAGAGGATTCCATGAGCCGAGATCGCGCCACTGCACTCCAGCTGGGTGAGTGCAAGACTCTGTCTCAAAAAACAAAACAAAACAAAAACCTTGTGACTTGGCTCTACCTAACTTCAAGCAGAGGAGGGAGTTCAAGTGGAAATCCTACTACAGGCCTGTGCTCTGGTCTGAATGTGTCTCCCAGAGTTCAAACGTTGAGACCTAACCCCCACAGTGATGGTCTTAAGGGGCCTTTGGAAGTTGGTGAGGTCAGAGGGCTCCACCCATGAATGGGACTCATGCCCTTGTAAAAGAGGCTTGAGGGAGCCCCTCTGTCCCTTCTGCCATGTGAGGACACATAGAAGTCGCCATCTATGAGGAATAGGCCAGATGCTGAATCTGCTGGAGCCTTGATCTTGAATTTCCCATCCTCCAGAACTGTGAGCAATGAATTTCTGTTGTTTATAAATTAGCCAGTCTAAGGTATTCTGTTATAACAGTCTGAACAGACTAAGATGGCCTAAAGGGAAAAGAAACAGAATATTTGTGGACAGTCCCTAAAGATAGTCACAGAAAGTGACAGCCTCTTTCAGATTCATTAGGTGTTCAAGATGCCCAAGTCCCTTAGGAATGTTCTTTTCTGAGAGGAAGGGGGGCTTTTGAAACCCAGAAATGTGTTCTCTGCTTTCACAAAAACATCTTTTTCCTGAGTCAGTGCATGTTCTGCAGTCTAACTGCCTAAATAGGGAACAAAAGATTCCAAGGAGGAAAACGCCTGCAGTCTTAGATTCCTGGATTTTGAGTATCATGTGATCTTAGACTCGAATCTGAGAAAAGGGCTCTGAGAATCTTCCCAGCAGAGATTTTCAAACCTGAAAGGTCTTTGAATCCAATCTCACTTTCTGTGCAGGAACTGCCTTAATAACCTTCCTTGCAGGTGGCCACCTGACTTTCTCGGCTTGTGTCTTCCCAAGACCAGGAAGCTCAACACATCCCAAGGCAGCCTGTTCCATCATGGATGAGCTCAACGTGTTGAGAGTTCTGCTTTATCAAGTGATAAAACTTCCTCTCTTGGGACCATCCACTCCAGGTCCCAGTGATTCTACTGGAGGAGCAAAGGTAAAGCCATCACCAGGACAAGCATGGTGACAGACAGGCTGGACTGGCAGCCAGCTTTTGGGGATGAGTTCAGGGAACCCTGAACAGTCATGGGAGCCAAACGTATTACTCTCCTGATGCCTAAAATTCCACTGTACTAGTCTGGTGGTTTCTGTTAAGGAGGTTTATACATGATGGAAAGAATAAAGGCTTGGACTCAGCCCTAGGTTCAAATCCTGCATCTTGGCCTGGCCTGTAGGCAAGTCTCGTCGCTTCACTGAGCTTTGGCTTTCTCATTTGCCCAACAGGAAGAACAGTAATAACAGTAAGAATACCTCCCATGCAGGATTGCTGGTATTTTCAATGAGATAATATATCTAAACTCCTCACACAATGCCTGGCACATAGCAGGTGCTCGATTAGATCTGTATTGAAATCCAGGCTCTGTCTAGATTTTATATCTCCTTGGTTTATATGTCCTTGGACTTCATTTCCTTGAACCCTAGACTCCCCATCTCTAAAGTGGGGTTGATATTATTCACATCCCACCAGGTTCTGGTCAGAATTTTTAAAGTGCTTATTTTGAGATAATGTGCCAAGTTCTTTATTGGGAATTGGATATGTAATCCTCTACTCTGTGGGTAGAACATTTATAATCACCCGATGTATTTAATGGGAAAACTAGGGCTCAGTGGGGTTGATTGACTTTGCTCAAGGTCACAGGGCCGGTGAGGCGGCAGAGTGAAGGCTTGAGCCCAGGCATTTTGCTCCCGCATATACACTATGTATATAAAGGACCTGGCACAAAGCAGCTGCTCATTTTGTGCTTGAACTTCTGTACCTTCTGTCCTCACCTCCAAAAAAGCACAACATCCAGAGTAGGTCAAAGCTATGTTACTTGGCTCTACCTAACTTCAAGCAGAGGAGGGGTTTCAAGGGAACGAAGCATTTGTGGCGCAAAGCCACTGAGGTTTTGGAGTTATCCGTTGGAGCAGCTGACATGGCTTAACCTGCCCTCTTAGCTGTTTTCAGCATTTGCACCTGAGTGTCAATCAGTTAGGAGGTTTTAGGCTGCAAGTAATAGAATACCCTATTACTCCCGAATTCAACAATAGGTGCCTTTGCAGTCAAGAAATCTGGAGGTTAGGTGGCTCCAGGTTTGGTTCATTCAGAGGTTCAATGATGTCATCTAGGACCCGCATTTTGGCTCGAGCACCCTCATTTTATTGGCTGTAGCCCTCAGGCTTGGCCCCTCATGCTTTCAACATGGCTGCCAAAGTTCCAGACATCACATCCTCATGCAACCTCTTAAAGGGAAAGAATAGGGGACCTTCCCCACACCCCTTTTTATATAATAATTGAGGCCAGCCCTTCTCAAACCTCCTGCCCCAGCAGACTTTATGTCTTATTGGCCAGAACTGGGTCATATTCTTGTGGACGACTACCAGTGCTTACTAATAGCTATTCTTCCTGGGCACATATCTGGGATACATTTCCCAGCCTTCTTTGCAGTTAGATGTGGTCATGTGACTGAGGTCTGACCAATGGAATATAAGCAAAAATAATTGTACCGATTTCAGGTCTGGCTTATAAAAATCTCCTTCCCACAATCGTTGTTCTTTCCACCATCTGCCTGCTGAATGGAGAGGACTCTGAGAATGAGGAAAGCCACAAAATAGGAAGAGGCTCAACCACTACACAACCTGCAGAAAACAGCCCTCCCGTCAAGACTTTTTGCAGTTTGATGTGAGAAAGAGCCAAGCATTTACGGTGCAAAGCCACTGAGGCTTTGGAGTTGTTACAGCAGTCAACATGGCTGAACCTTGCCCACGCATACTAGCCAGGGGTCCAGAGAGCTTTGAATGGTTTAGCTCCTGAGTTTGGGAAAAGATTTATTCCTTGAGTACATTGCCCACTCCTTGTAGAGAAGGATGAAGGCAGGAAGGGGAGTAGGCTTTGGGGTTTAGACTTGAGCTAAACCCAAGGCATAGGAGGATGGAGCTTAGGGAGACAGCTGCCTTCCTCACATGCTGGGGCTAAGAGGGTGTGAGCAGGGAGGAGAAGGGCTTCTGCAGATCTCCAAATCTGACGCAGTCAGACCTTCTCGCAGTAGGGTCATCAGCACCCCTGGGCACCCAGGACCCCTGCTGGCTTGGCCCTCTGGACTGTACCCCATGTCTCCCTCAGTGGACAGCAGAGAATTAGGCAGCTGTTAAATCATAGCATCATGGTCCTTCACATGAGGAAGTTCCATTTCTTAGAAGCATGCATCTGTGGAGTCTCAGGGGCCCAGAACCTCAGGGCCTGGGGGGCTGCATAGCGGGGTGTGCAGGCTGCTTCTCTCCCATTTCCTAGGGGAGGCAAATTTGCATGGTGGTTAAGAGGCCAGACTTTAGCATCTCCATTCCACAGCTTCTCAGCCCAGTCACCTGGACAAGTGAACTTACTTCCCTGAGCCTAAGTTTTTTCATCTGTAAAATGGGTACAGAAAATGAATTTCTTCAACATGAGTGAAGAAGAAATGAAATAATCAATAGGAAGTCTTATGCCAAGGTTCTTGCACTCGGCAAGTGCTCCTTAAGTGCCCGGTGTCATCATTATCTCTCCAGGAAGGGTTTACATTCGGATCCCATCACCACCCCCTCCCCAGCCAATGATCCCCAAGGGTAGGTTCCTGGACAGAGCTTTCTCTGTCTGAAAGCAGCTTACTGGACAGCAGGCTGCCCTGGCAGGGAGGGTCCCAGCCCCTTCTCTTCCTCTCACCAGCATGCCACCAAGCTGCTCTCAGCCTCAGCTTTCCCACCTGGACAATGGGCACAAGCAGCTCCCCCTGCCTCTACCTCCCAGAGCTGTAACAGGACTCAGTGGAAGGAGCAGGGCCTGTGCTTCGGGACAGATTCTATAGGATCCCAGCCCTGCTTCTGAATCTCAGTTCTGGCCTTCTCTCAGTGTGTCACCTTGAAAATGCCATTGAACTATGGTTTGGGGACATTTGAATGAGTTAACACTCATTGCTTCCTCATAAGAAGGATGAAATGTGATCAGACACGTGAAGTGCTCAGATCTGATTAATAGTTTCAATATTAATCAAGATTTGGGGACATATACAGAGGGGCTGTAAGTCACAGGGTTCTTGGGCCAGGCTCTGTGAGACAGAGAAGAGGGAAGTTCCGCCCTCACCTTGAAGCCACTTGGGTCCTCCAGTTCTGCCTGCTACAGAGCTCACCTCTGAGTCCCCTCTTCCTATCACTGGGACCATGTGGGAGCCAGTGCCGTGCAGGGCTGGGAGCCTGAGGTTTTGGGTTCCAGGCCAGCTTCTACCACTCTCTAGCTGTGTGACTCTGGGAAAGTGCATGACCCTTTCTGAGCCTCCTTAACAGTTATGTGAGGCAGTGGGACTAGAGGCTCTCATCCTAAGCGCCCATATGGTTATGACATTCACTGATGCCTTCCTCACAGCATCCAGTGGCCAAGGAGAAAGGGTGTGGCTCCCTCGGGGGCTCAGGGTCAGGGTCACTGTTCTGTGTGGAATCTGGACTCTGCTGCCCAGAATGGTCCTTCTGATGTCTGGAATTCACCATGAGTGACTCACGCCTTTGGAAAGCCACTGCCCTGACCCCACTGAGTAATAACAATAACAGCCCCTCGTGGCTTTTTCTTTGCTGAGAGTTTTCATAGTCCCTGGTCTCATCTGGTCCCCAGCGCACGGCTATGGGCAGGCAGTGAAGGTGGAGAGAGTTAGAATCGCCATACACGATCCAGAAAGTGGTGTGCGCACAGCTACGCAGCAAGCTAGGGGCCAAGCCTAGAGTCCTGGACTGTGGCTTTTTCCCCAAAAATGTTTTGCTTAAAAAGGCTGCCTCTGATATCTGTGTGTCCATGTTCAAAGCAGATTGTTCACAGTAGCCAAAAGGTGAAAGCCACTCAGGTGTCCTTTGCTAGATTAGTGGATAAGCAAAGTATAGGGTATCCATACAATGGAAGATTTTCAGCCTTAAAAAGGAAGGAAATTCTGATGAAGGAAAACAGGGATGAAGCTTGAGGACATTATGCTAAGTGAAATAAATCAGTCACAAAACGATGAATACTGTGTGATTCCATTTATAGGCGGGATCTGTCAAAAGTAGTCCAATTCATAGAGACAGCAAGAAGAATTGCCAGGGGCTGGGGAGGGGGAGAGGAGAAGCTTGCTTAATGGGTTTAGAATTTCAGTTTTGCAAGATGAAGAGTTCTGTGGAAGAATGGTGATAGAAATGCAGTAATGTGAAACTACTTAAAGCCATGCATGGTACATTTAAAATTGCTTAGATGGTAAATTTTATGTTCTGTGTGTTTTACCAAAATGTAAAAAGTTAAAAAAAGAAAAAAAAGCTGCTCCTAAGAGGTAGGTGGTAAATTCTAATATTTTTCAGGACACATAAATTAGCCTATCATGAGTTGCATCAGTCAGGATAGGCTAGGTCATGCTGCTGTAACAAACAGCTCCAAGGTCTGACTCTAGATTAGAATCCCCTCACTCTAACTCTGTTCCTCCTGGAACATTCTTCTTCACCATCCTATACCTTTCCCTACTCTGCCTGAACCCCAAACCCAGCATAAGGCAATAGAATCAGACATACTCAACCTTGTCTGGCTGTGTGGCTATGGGCAAACCAGTTAACCTCTCTGGGCCTCAGTTTACTCATCTGAAAAATGGAGACAATAAATGAACCTTGAGAAGAGAATTCAAGGAGTATGAAACATTTAGCATGGTCTGGGGCATGGTGTCAGGCTGTGGGTATATTTAAACCTCGTGCAGAGCTGGGCACCCAGGCAGGAATGGGGTAGGCTTCAGTCTCCTGCCAGTCAGGCCCTCAGACTGAACAATCCCAAGAACACCTTCTTCCAGCCAGCCTTGCGTCAGGGCTGGGGAATGGGTGGGACAGGAGCCAGAGGCTGTGGAGACAGCCGTCTAGCGCCTGGGATTCTTTTCTCCCCAATAATCTGTTTTCAATTTTTCATTATTATATTTTTTCTTTTTCAAACCCATCCTGCCAAGGAAAAGGCACGCAAGTGTGGTCAACTCCCAGCCCAGCCTACATCAAACTCTTTGAGAATTTCTGCTTTGAATCATGGGGAAGGGGACCCTGCCATATGTCACATGTGTCCAGCCCCCACACCACTGCGTATGCCGTTTCCACACCCTGCCAGGCCCCGTCTCCTCCATCTTTCCCGATTCTGTTCAGCGTTTATCAAGCTTGGCCGCAGGGCTCTCCCCGGACAACAGCTCTCTGATCTCTCTTTCCTCTCGTTACCTCAACCCCTACGGTCTCACCAGATCTGGGGACGTGTCTTGAATTCTCATTTTCTTGATTTAACACCTTTGAGGGCAGAGACAGCATCATCCACGTGGTCTGACGACTTTCATAAATTGACAAAGCGTTTTTATCGCTGCCATACCAATGGCAGGAGAGATGATGAGGACGTTTATCCCCATTTTACAGATGAGAACATGGAGGTTATGAGACCAGAAGTGATAGTCACCCAGTTGGGGAATCAGCATCTCTATCCTGATGCCCTGGCTCTCTCTAATGTGCCCTGCTGGGCTAAGCACACAGTAGATGTGTGTGTAAATGTGCAAGAGTGGGGCTGGGCAAAGGCTGGGGACTGGCAAGCTCTTCCCTCAACTCATCCCCTCTTCTGCCTGGACAAGCGGTGAGTCTGCATTTCCAGCCTGCTTGCGAGGAAAACAAAGTCCCTCCGTGGACTGATGACGGACGTAGGCCTGATTCTGCACCACGATGTTTCCACACCCCCTTGTGATGTGACTTTGCCTTCGTTCCCTCCAATGGGGGTTGGCCCTGGGACTCTCTTTGGCCCATTGAGTATGGCGGAAGTGACCTTGCGCTAGTTCTGAGACTGAACCTCAAGAAGACATGCAGTCCTTGCAGATTCCCTCTCTCTCTGTCTCTCCTTCTCTCTCTCTCCCCACACACCCACTGCTCCCCACTCCCCCTGCCCCACCACTGGCCTCCTCTACCACAAGACAAGCCCAGGCCAGCCCCTTGGAGAATAGGAGAACCCAGGGAGTGGGACCAACCCTTTTTTCTTTTTCTTTTCTCCTTCCTTCCTTCCTTCCTTCCTTCCTTCCTTCCTTCCTTCCTTCCTTCCTTCTTTTCTTTCTTTTGTTTCTTGACGGTGTCTCATTCACTGTCATCCAGGCTGGAGTGCAGCGGCATGATCTCTTGCTCACTGCAACCTCAACCTCCCGGGTTCAAGCGATTCTCCTGCCCTACCCTCCCAAGTAGCTTGGACTACAGGCCCATGACAACATGCCCAGTTTTTGTATTTTTAGTAGAAGCAGGTTTTGCCATGTTGGCCAGGCTGGTCTCGAACTCCTGACTTCAAGTGATCTGCCAGCCTTGTCCTTCCAAAGTGCTGGGATTACAGGTGTGAACCACTGTGTCCGGCCCCAATTCTGACATAAGACAGTTCTACCACCATTTTAAGTCACAAACATGATCTCAACTCAAATTTAAAAAGTCCAGTCAAGCTATTAATCCAAACTCCCAGTTGGATTTGGGTTTAAACCTTCTCCCCTTGTCCAACTCAGGCCTGTTCTGGGGTGGTGGCTGGGGAGTTCTTTCTCTAGCCCTCCTCCCCTCCCCCACAGGTGGGGGCTGTGGAGATAGCAAGGGGAGAGAAAGGGTCTCGCTTGAGCTGCCGCCATCCTGCTAGCTTTGAGCTGACAGTGTCACAGATGTCCCACAGATGGCCATTGCTGCAAGGCCCCTCACTCTTTACCCTGGGGGGACGTACCTCTCCTTCTGGAGGCATCTTGCAAGTCCTTCCTTGGCCCTGAGATCCAACTCCAGCTTCTTGCTAAGACCACTCCACCCTCCAAAAGGCCCTAGAGGACAAGACCCAAGCTGACCCCTGCAAGCTACCCCCACCCCAGCCCACATCTGATCCCCAAACCCTTCCAGATCCCCTGCCCAGCATCTGGAGGTGAGGAGTGGTCCCCTCTGGGTGAGGTCTCCTAGCTGGAGCTGCCACTCCTCCTGCAGAAGCTCCTCCTGCAGAAGCTCCTCCTGCAGAAGCT
>NW_022437077.1:2509287-2667913 GCF_009761245.1 Sapajus apella
GAGGCAGAGCCTTGACCACCTTTTTTGTAAATCCATCGTACCTGATGATCCAGTCTAGAATTTCACGTCTTTCCTATCCTGGGATCTTCTGTTGAACATTTAATATATTTCAGCAGAAGGAAACAGACCTTATAGACCGTTCTTGCTCTTGATTTTATTATCATTATATCTTGAATATTTTCTCACTTGTCCTCATAGATGCCTCACTTAAAATTTTTTAATTGCAGCAAAATATACGTAACATAAAATTTAGCTAATTAACCATTTCAATTGTACGGTTTTGTGGCATGAAGTACAGTCACATTGTTGTACAGCTGTCACCACCAAACCTCTGTAAAATGTCACCTTGCAAACCTGAAACTCTGTACCCATTAAACACAAGCATCCTGTCCCCTCCTCCCAGCTCCTGGAACTGCCATGCTACTTTCTGTCCCTATGAATCGGACTAGAATTGGACTACTTTTTTTTTTGAGACAGATCTTGCTCTGTTGCCCAGGATGGAGTGCGAAGGCACAATCTCAGCTCACTGCAACCTCTCCACCTCCCAGGTTCAAGCAATTCCCTGCCTCCGCCTCCTGAGTAGCTGGGATTACTGAAGTATGTCACCACGCCCAGCTAATTTTTGAATTTTTAGTAGAGACAGGCTTTCACCATGTTGGCCAGCCTGGTTTTGAACTCCTGGCACCAGATGATCCACCCTCCTTGGCCTTCCAAAGTACTGGGATGACAGGCGAGCGCCACCACGCCTGGCCAAAGCCAAGTTTCAATCCCACCAACAATGTATGGAGGAGTGGCTCTCCATATCCACACCTGCATAACTTTGCCAATTTGAAAGTAAAACAGTCCCTGCTCAGGTGGTGTGGATTTAGCAGGTGTTTCTCTTCCTAGGAGTGAAGATGAGCATTTTTTATCTGTTAAAAAGCCACTGCACATTTTTGTGTGTGCGTGAACCATTGGCTCACCTCTTTGAGGGCTATTTTATACTTCTCTGCACCCCTCTCCTTGTTCCCCAGGTCCCACCAGAGCTGAGACTAAATGAGGGCGCAAAGCCAGATAGTTCAGAATCATGCTGTTATGCTGGGCAAATCCTGCTGGCCTGAGTTCTGGGAAGCAGTGCTTATTTTTGAGGGCACACCTCCCCCTGCTGGCCAAGCTGGATTTTTCCTCCCCAGCTTGGACCAGGTGAAGAGGCAGGGCGGCTGGAGATTGAGGGGGCTGCCTCTGGAGTCTGGGTTTGATCTCACATATACCATTTACTGCTATGTGACCTCGGGTAAGCAACTTTACCTCACTGGGCTTTCCACCTCCTCATCTATAAAATCGAAATAATAGCCATGCTTCTCACTCACGGGGTTGTTGGAGGAATAATCTGGTGATGGCGCATGAAGGTGCTTACAGAGTGTGCGTGACACAGACAAGTGCTAAATAAATAGTAGCTGGAATTCGTGACACTCAGGAAGACCCAGCAGGAAGAGAGAAAGGATGATGGGAGCCTAGCAAAAGAAGCGGCTGGTGCAGCTGGAATCTCGTAGGTCCACTCCTGCCTCGCCAACCTGTTTCCTCTTGGCGACCTCACTTTCCAGCCAGAGGCCGGTCATACTGCAATGCTGAGAACTCCGTGCCCACACCAGTCAGGGCTTTGACCTCTCCCCTGCATCTGGCTGGGTACACTAGAGTGTTGAGCAAATCCACACTCAACCCCCCCAAACACATACACACACACACACACACACACACACAAAGCCACACACAATCCACACACACACAAAGCCACACACAATTTAAGCCACACACACACAAACCATCTGTATATCTTCTTCCCAGGAGCTTATAGACACCCTACCAGAGGCCTCTGTGATCACATCAGCTGAGCACCAGCTCTCTATGTAGTACTGGAGAAGGGGAGTTTTATCTGAGCCACTCTGGCCCCCCGCTGTAGGGCGCTGTCCTCTTATCTGACATTCAACTCTTGCCTAATTGATAATTACATTCAAATCCTCCCTCTGCTCTGCAACCTTCCATAGCCCCCCAGTGCCTTCCATGTAAGCCCAGATTCCTCACCTTGGCATTCAAGGCTACTCGTGGCATTGAATGGTCTGTGTGTGGAGGGGTCCACTAGGCTACATGAGAAACACTCCCTCCAATCCTGCCCTTCCTTCAAGACTGAACTAAATGCCACTCCCTTCCTTCCTTCATTTCTCTACTCATCCAGTCAACATGATTTATTAAAGACAAAGTGTATTTACTAACACGTTTATTACCTACTATGTGAAGACATTATTATAGGCAGTGGAGAGAGACAGTGGTCTTAGCCAATTGCAAACAAAATGTCTTAGTTTCGCAAATGTTGTAAACCATATGCCCATGTGCATGCGTTGGAGAGTTCCTCCACGGCCCTGGGAGAGGACGGGCAAGCGAAGAGCCCTAAGGCATTGCTGGCCTCACAGTAAATTCACCTCTGTGCCCAACCGTGCCGGGCCGTCCAGGATCGTGGCCTCTTCCTCCTCTGAGCTCCAAAGACTTTCACTCTCAGCTCTGCCACTGACCAGCTTTGTGACTTTGGGAAGTCATTTTTCCAAGTCTCAGATTATGTACGTAAAGTGATATATATAGGAAGTGATTCCTACCTTGAGAGAGGAATGAAATGTTAATTTAATTGTTTAAAGGGGTGACATTAGATTAGGTGCAAAAACGCCTGCACAGGGTAAGTGCTCATTGAGCGGCAGCCAGTGTTATTCTTACTGTTAGCCGCAGCTGACAGCAGCTGACACGGGCAACACTGGCTACCCGCTTCCCGATGGGGCCAGAGGTTTGCTTTCTTTGTCCACTGGAGGGCAGCAGAAAGCACAAACCTGCCTTCCAGAGCTTTGCACCCAGGCTAACGCCCAACACAGGCCTCCCAAGCGGCAGGAGAAAGGTAAGGGGGTTCTGGGCTCAAAAGTGAGGCTGGTCAGTGAAGAGCCTTGTTCATTTCCTGTGTCCCTAGGACTGGATGTTAGTGGCAGGGGTAGGCTCCCTAAACAGCTCCAGTCAATGGAAAGGCAGCTAGCTCACCCAGCCCAAAGCCCCAGTGTCCGTCTTTGGCTGCATCCCACAGTCCCGGACAGGGTGGGCCGGAGTTCTGGCCTCTGGAGCTGCTCTTCACATTTCTGTCTGTGTGACCTTGGGCAAGTGCCTTGACCTCTCTCTGCCTCCATTTCTTTTTCCATGAAATGGAAATATTGCTGTTTCCCCCAAAAGGAAAAGCTTCCATATATGCAGAGGGATGGCCATGCTTGTGTTGCTTTTCATCAAGTAAATCTGTTACACTGTAGTTCGCGTTTTCTTCTGATCACAGGTGCAATGTATTAATTGGTTTGAATGTTTTATTGAGTGCCCTACAGCAGGCCAACACCTGTGTGAGCTGATGGAATTGGCAAAAATGAAGCTAGTTGTGTTGGGGTGGTGGGATTCTGGATGACAGGGTTCCCCGTGTCAGCACCCGCCCCCCATTCTCCAAACTTTCTCTAATGTTGTTGCATCTCCTTTACGTTGGTAGAAAAGGGAGATCAGGAGGAGTGCTGACTGAGCACATACTGTGTGCGGGGTGTTTCCATTGGTCTTTTCCCGAAGCCTGCAGGTGCTACACAGGCCAGGCCACGTCTGCGCGGATTGCCACTGTATTCCCAGTGCCCAGCACCACACCTGGCATGTCGTAGGTCCTCAAAACATACTCGTTTAGCGCCTAAAGAAATGATTTGTGCAAAGTTTGCAAACGAGGAAATTGAGATTCAAAGACGTTGCGTGACTTGTTCAATGTCACCTAACTAGTGGAACGCAGGGCCAGGATCACCAGATGTCAGGTCCTGAGGAAGGCCTCTCTACGAATGCTTGTGTCTCCTGCTCCTCACATTCCCACACCCTCTTTGTAACGCTGTCTTATTTTCCAGGCCTCGGATGCAGGTGGCCTGCAGGAAGACTGCACTCTTAGCTAGTATGGCCATGCTTCCTCCCTAAGTGTGCCCCGTGTCTTCTCAACCCCCTGGGGACCCCTGGATAATCTGAAGCATGCCCTCCAGCTGGGGGGTTTGCCCTGCAGGCGAGGCCCCTTAGTCACTGTGGCCCATTTGGAAGTTTGGCAGGTGGGTTTCTAGTGCAAGGCCAGCTCTGCCCTTTGAGCCCGGAGCCACCTGTCTGGGCCCCGCCCAGTCCTGCACACACCTGGTAGCAGGTGTAGAGGAGGCAAAAGCCAGACTTTGCCCCTTTATCTGCACCCCTTTTCCCACCCTCAGGCAGATGTGTGTCCAAAAGTGTTTGACGTGGGAATATGCACATGTGTACATGGGTGTCCCAGGCACATACCTGTGGATACGGGCAGCCCCGTGTGGGAACACACGTGTGTCTGAGTGTGGCTTGTGCGATCCTCTGTGTGCCCATTTGTGCAGATGTGAATCCAAGTGTGAACATGAGCTTATGTGTAGCTCTGTGTGGGTAACACCAAAGAATGGACCACCAAGTAGAAGAGTAACTCCTCGCCCCGCCTCGGTTTCCTGGTCTGTAAAATGGGGACAGCAATGGCATCAAATAGGTGGAACCTGCCAGGCACACAGTAAGTGCCATGATAGTAGCTCTTTTTATTGAGTCTCCCGGGGCTGCGTGCAGATTCCACAAAACAATAACACTGAGAGGGACTGGCACAAGAAACGTTTCTCCCGTCATTCTTAAGTCCGTAAGTGTTTCTTCTGTTCTCTTGGTTTCATCACAGCAAAGGCAATATAACAACAGTAGAGCAAGTTTGGGAAAGAGACGTGGGGAAGCGGGGAATGCCTGTCCCCCAGAACCCCAACACTCCCAACACAAGCGGAAGTTTGGTTTTGCTTTATTTTCCTGCCTTTGTCCATGAGCTAGCACGGAGCTTGGCACACAGCACAGTGCTGGGAAAAAAATTTGGATTTTTTAATGAATATATATTAGCTAAAATGACACACTGAGTATTTTTCCATCCTGCGTTTGTCCACACATCCTGCACACTTTCCATATGATAGCTGGTCTTTGTAGTTATTATTAGTGTTATTTGAGATGGAGTCTGGCTCTGTCTCCCAGGCTGACGTGCAGTGGCACGATCTCAGCTCACTGCAACCTCCGCCTCCTGGGTTCAAGTGATTCTCCTGCTTCAGCCTTTCTGAGTAGCTGGGATTACAGGCATGCACCTGCACGCCAGGCTGATTTTTGTATTTTTAGTAGAGATGGGGTTTCACCACGTTGGCCAGGCTGGTCTCAAACTCCTGACCTCAATTGATCCGTCCACCTCGGCCTCCCAAAGTGTTGGGATTACGGACATGAGTCACCACATGTGTCCCAGTCTTTATAATTATTAAGGAAAATAAAAGAAAATTAGGAACTACCCAATGCCCCCAAACAGGTAAACAGTTCACTCAGTTATAGAAGAGCCCCTTGTAGTAAGGAATGCCATGTTACAGTAATGAACATCTTTTTCCATTAGGATTTTTTTCTTTCTTTGGGACAAGTTAGTGTTTCTACATTGGGAATAGGGTGTCCCAGGATCTGTCTGCCCCTGGACACGAAGGGGATTGCCTTAAAAAAAAACGGAAACATTAACCATCAAGGAAATGCAAATCAAAACCACAATGAGATCCCACCACACACACCCCCAAGGATGGCTACGATCAAAGACACAAACCATAACAAGCTTTGGTGAGGAAGCAGAGAAATCACAACCCTTATACATTGCTGACAGGGATGAAAACGTGGGAAAAATAAACAGTCATAAAAGGCTGGGCACGCTGGCTCACGCCCGTAATCCCAGCACTTTGGGAGGCGAAGGTGAGGGGATCACTTGAGCCCGCGAGTTCTGGACTAGCTTGGGCAACATAGGGAGAACCATCTCTACAAATAATTTTTAAAAATGTGCTGGGCATGGTGGTGCACCTGTGGTCCCAGCTACTCGGGAGGCTGAGCAGGGAGGGTCACATGAGCCCTGGAGTTCGAGGCTGCAGTGAGCCACGACTGCGCTGTTGCATTCCAGTCTGGGCAAGAGAAGGAGAGCCTGTCTCAAAAAAAAAAAAAAAAAAAGGGAAAAAAAGACCACAGATTGCATGACTTCTTTTATATGAAACATCTAGAGTAAGAAAATCCATAGAGACAGAAAGTAATGGGCAGTTGCCTCGGGCCGGAGAGGGGTCAACCGCAGGAGTGACGGCTAATGGGTACAGGGTTTTTGTGGGGGATGATGAAAAAGTGCCAGAAGTGACTGTGACAAATACATGAAAAGTTATTGAACTGTACAGTTTTTGTTGTTGTTTTTGTGACAGAGTCTTGCTCTGTTGCCCAGGCTGGAGTGTGCAGTGGCACGACCTTGGCTCACTGCAACCTCCACCTCCTGGGTTCAAGCGATCTCCTGCCTCAGCCTCCCAAGTAGCTGGGATTACAGGCATTCACAACCACCCCCAGCTAATGTGTGTATTTTTTTGTAGAGACAGGTTTTCACCATGTTGGCCAGGCTGTTCTTGAACTCCTGACTCAAGTGATCTGCCTGAATTGTACACTTTAAATCAGTGAATCGTATGGCCTGTGAATTTTATCTCAATAAAGCTGTTATAGTAATGTATTTTTTTAAAAAGGGTGGAGACCCAAGATGACAATTAAAATACATGCCATCATTTACTGGGAGCAGGGACTATTGCCAGGACTCATTAATCTCATGTATCTTTCACAATAACCCTGTTGGCTTATTTTCCCCATGTTACAGATGAAGACACTGAGATTCAGAATGACTAAGTAGCTGGCCCAACAGCACTTAGTTCTTTATAGAGCTGTGATTTGAACCCAAGCGCATGCTCAATTTGAAGTACTTTTGTTGCCTCCTTAGAAGGCACCAGGAGCTAAGGCACCAGGCTGACGGGACAGACAGGGGCCCAGATCGGGGCCTCCTTTCTCCCCTGCCACTACCTGGCCTGGGCAGCCAGAACTCACCATCAGGGCCCTCTATCTCTCCGTCAGGCCTTCTCCCTGCATCTCCCTGTGTATGGCCCCTCCAGCAGAAACCCAGCGGAGGCACTGATCTGGTAAACAGATCTGACTCAGGCCTCTCCAAGGCAGCTCTCAAGCCTGTCCACCAAGTAGCCTCCAAGACTTACTGCATAGAAATAATAATACATGTGCACAAAGATGGACAGACAAAGATGTTCATCACAGCGTTGTTTCTAATACAGAAAAACTAGAAAGAACCTAAATGTCCAACACTGGAGGACTGGTTATTCCACGACAGAATGTGCAGTGGAATAATTCTGTGCAGCCCTTAAAAATCCTATAGCAGCCAGGTGTGGTGACTCACACCTGTAATCTCAGCACTTTGGGAGGCCAAGGTGGGCAGATCACAAGGTCAGGAGTTTGAGACCAGCCTGGCCAACATGGTGAAACCCTGTCTCTACTAAAAATACAAAAATTAGCCAGGTGTGGTGGTGGGTACCTGTAATCCCAGGTACTTAGGAGGCTGAGGCAGGAGAATCACTTGAACCCGGGAGGTGGAGGTTGCAGTGAGCAGAGATTGTGCCACTGCACTCCAGCCTGGGTGATAGAGCAAGACTCCGTCTCAAGGGAAAAAAAAAAAAATCCTATAGCAGAAGCAACCAAAATCCTATAGCAGAAGGATCCTCACTGACATAGGAAAATGTTCACAATATGTCAAGTGAGAAAGGCAGACCCCTGCTAGCTGCTGCCCCTGTCACCCAGGCCCACCCCTGCTTGCACCTACAATCCGGCCACATTAACCCTCTTCTGCTCCCCCAAATGCCCCAGACTTTTCTTCTCAGGTCTTTGCAGCTGCTGCTCCCTCTGCCTGAAATCCACTTCCCATCCCTTGTCATTCTCTTTCAAGCTGGCTAACTAACTCTGCCGTAGCCTTCAGGTCTCAGCTGAGCTCTCTCTTGCCCTGGGAAGTACCCTTGGGCCCTCAGGCTGGGGCGGGGTCCCTCCTCTGTGCTCTCACAGCCCTGTGGGACCCCCATCATGGCACCCGTCACCCTGTGACTGGCCATTTAACTAATGCCACCTGCATTTGACTCCAGAAGATGAGCCCAGACCTGTCTAACTGGCCTGACACTGTTTTCTTAGTGTCTGATCTCAGAGGAGGCCTCTCCCAGTGACTTCTGTGGCAACTGGAGTGAAATCCGGTCTCCTCTTCATGTTCTCCAAGGTCTTGCATGGTCTGGCCAGTGTCCATGCCCCAACTCATCGTCTATGTTTTTTCTCAATCATTCCGTTCCAGCCACATGGGCCTTCTAGATGGTTCTCTAACATGCCGAATGCATGCCTGCCTCAGGACCTAGGCGTTTTCTGTTTCCTCTGCCTGGAATAAATGCCTGAATGACCAAGACCTGATGCTTCACCCCAACTGGCCGTCCTCTGGGCCCTGCTCTTCTCACCTGTAAAACAGAGATGGCCATCTGCCCAGTCTCTCTCTCTTCGTCCCCCTCCCTCCCCTGCAGGCCGTTGTGAGGGTCCCATGAGGCCGGGGGCGAAGCATGTTTGATGAAGCATGCAAGGCAGATGAACCTTGAGATATTTTAGGGGTCTTCGGAAGAACTCGCCCAGTTAGCACAGGTGTCACAAGCACAGTCTCATGGTGAATACTTGATTGGCCTCGTGTCCTTGAGAGGCTTTTCAAAGTCTCATCTGAAACTCCTCATAAAAAAGCTCTAGTAAAGCCAGTTCGAAGGGAGCCAATCACAATTCTTGCTGTACTTTATGCAACAAATCGGGTCAAGTATAATAAGACTAAAATTTATGTCACAAATAAATCAATCCTACTATGATTTATCTTTGCTAAGCTTGGGGGACTGGAGAGGGAAAAATTATAGTGACTAGTAGTTGTTATAATGGCATAGAGAGCTGGGGACCCAGCTTCCTCGTGGACCAAGAAGGGTAGGGCGAGGGCAGGAGGGAAGACAAAGGCAGGCTGTTTCCCACTTTGCCCCAGGCTGGGCCTGCCTAGGCTTGGCAGGCCATGCTCTGAGCTCATTGCCCCAGGTGCAGCCTGGCCTTTAGCACGGAGTCGCTGAGGCTGGGCAGGGCTTCTGTGGAATCAGGCATCTGGTGACTGCTTATCTAACCTTCCCAAGCCAGGAGGGCCTGGGGCAGGTGGCAGGGTATCTTCAGCCCTCTGCCTTCCCAGTGTGAGTCTCTCTCTCTTTTGATTTTTTTTTTTTTTGAGACGGAGTTTCGCTCTTGTTACCCAGGCTGGAGTGCAATGGCGCGATCTCGGCTCACCGCAACCTCCGCCTCCTGGGTTCAGGCAATTCTCCTGCCTCAGCCTCCTGAGTAGCTGGGATTACAGGCACGTGCCACCATGCCCAGCTAATTTTTTGTATTTTTAGTAGGGACGGGGTTTCACCGTGTTGACCAGGATGGTCTCGATCTCTTGACCTTGTGATCCACCCGCCTCGGCCTCCCAAAGTGCTGGATTACAGGCTTGAGCCACCGCGCCCGGCCCTTGTTTTTGTTTTTGAGACAGGGTCTCACTCTGTTGCCCTGCAGTGGCACAATCACGGCTCACTGCAGCCTGGACCTCCTGGGCTCAGGTGATCCTCCCACCTCAGTCTCCCCAGTAGCTGGGACTACAGGCATACGCTACCATAGCCAGCTAATTTTTTGGTGTTTTTTTGTAAAGATGGGGTTTTACTGTGTTGCTCAGGCTGGTTTCAAACTCCCAGGCTCAAGGGATCTGTCTGCCTTGGCTTCGCAAAGTGCTAGGATTACAGGCGTGAGCCGCCATGCCTGGCCGAGCCTTTCTTTGTTACAAACTTAATTTTCTCTTCTCCCAGGAGAGGCCCCAGATGCCAGATGGGATGCCAGAGGCTCCAAATAATCAGCTCTCAGGGCTCCCTCTGCTCTTTTGGCCCATTCCTGGCTCCCTGAGTGTTTAAGGGGGTGCCTAATGTCATACATACATACAATAGGCTATTTTCAAATTCTTACTAAATGGCTCTACCTGAACGTCTGAAAGGTTTAAAAATATTTTTCAGGCTAAGAAAGGAAGGACATTCTGACAGGTGCCACAAGATGGATGAACCTTAAGGACATTGTGCTAACTGAAACAAGCCAGTCACAAAAAGACAAATACTGATTGCAGGTATATGAGGTTTGTAGAGTGGTCAAATTCATAGAGACAAAGGGTAGAATTGTGATAAGCAGGGCACTGGGGAAGGGGAATGAAGAGTTACTGTTCAGTGGGTGCACAGTTTCAGTTTTGTGAGATGAGAAAGTTCTGGAGACCTGTTGCACAACAATGCACATATACTGAACATTTTCAACCTAACAAAGGCAAATTAATACAGCTAGAGAGTTTACTTGGGCCAAGGTTGAGAATTGCAGTCCAGAATTACTTCCCAAGTTACTTTGAGAAATACTCTGGAGAACAAAGAAGATGCTCCAGGATTTTTAGAAAGGACAAATCATGAGAGGGGGCAATTACAAAATTGTTTTTCAGGAATTCTCACTGGTTTCCAGAAATGACATTGACTGTTGATTGGCTCTACCTGGTTGTACTATAGGATATGAGTTATGCTGTCTAGTGGGGGTCAGTGTTAGGTTAATTTATAGATTTTGGTGGTGATACTCAGCCTAGAGACCATAGAGCAGGCAGCTTTGAAATGATTATTTAACTCCGAGTGGGTGGGAAAACATGATTGGTGTCTCATTCCAGTGCCTCTCTGGGCCTCATCATTTAAAAGAGCCTTGCTTTTCTTGAATAAAATAATTCTTTTCTTTCTCATTTCTCCCTTTTGATCAAAAATCTTTTTTCTGGAGAGCAGTGATTAAAGTCTAAGTGTCAAGGTGTCCCTCATCACTGGGAGGGCTCATTCCTGGACAGTCCTGTCTCATACAGAGGGGGAAGGAGAAAATGTCTCAGTGAGGAATTTTAAGGGTGCCCAGAAGCCGAATTGGTATGGCATCACAGCGTGGCAAAAAATGAGACCTCAGTCAAGTCATTGATTTATGTAGCTGCTGTCATTTGTTAAATCATCTCTCGTTTTCAGAACACTGGGATTTTAGTTTGCTTTGGAGAAGTAAAACAATGAGAGATCTATAACAATAATTTGAATAGTACAAATTTAATGTTCATAAGTATTATCATAAAGAGAATTTGTATGCCAAAATGAAAAAAAAAAAAAAAAAACCTATTCCATTAGGGAGCCAACTTGAAACATCATGAAAAAAATTAAATCCAAGTTTTTCTTTAGAAACTTGTAACAAAAAATAATTCCGGATTCAGTTCGAATTTTGGGCAAATAATAAAAACTCAAAGACCATGGTCAGGGCTAGAAGCTAACAGGTGTGCTATTGAAACAATTTTTCTCTCTCCTGTCCCCCCAATTTTAGCAAAGATAAATCATGGCAGGACTAATTTCTTTGTAAAATAAATTTTAGTCTTATTATACTTGACCTGATTTTTTACATAAAGTACAGCAAGAATCGTGATTGGCTCCCTTTGAATTGGCTTTATGGAAATTTTTCATAAGGAATTTCAGATTAGACTTGTCAAAGCCTTGCCTTCAGACTGTGCTTATAATACCTGTACTAACTGGGTGAATTCTTCTCTCCTCAAGGCCCCTAAAATATCTTGAGTTTCCTTGGACTTCTCAGAAAGTGACATTCTTTACTTACCTCAAGGTCAGGAACCCTGTAAGGGAACCACATAGACAAGATATCAACCCAGTCTTTTACCAAGCCTATTAGCTTTGTAAAGCCAACTCAATCCCTCAAAGCAGTCTGAAAATCTATGAAAATAACTCATTCCAGTCAAAGCCTCGGTAAAATAACCAGCGTTCTCAATGGTGTCAGGTTCTTATTGAAATAACTATATTGCAAATATAGTTTACAATAACGACACAAATAGTTACTTTGAGAAGTGCAAATAACTATATTGCCATAAAATAAGAACACTCACAAATAGTTTCTGAGTTCTGGAGCAATCAGATAGAAAAGCAAATGTGTTAATTTGCTCACAAAAGTATAGTTTACCCAATTGCAATAAGTAGCTGAAAAGAAAAGTTTTCTTGACTCTGGAAAATAACGCACAAAATGAATCCACAATATTTCAAACAACAAGTCATAAAAAATCATTTTAGACCTCCATTAGTTAAGTACAATGTAATTAATTCTTATTCTGCTTGATGCTGGGTTAGCAATCTTCACAAACTTCTCAGTGTTTTAAATTAAGGTTCTGGAATTTTTTCCCTAGACCAATGTTATGATCTTAAAACTCATCAGAAACCTGACAAGTATTTAAGGATACTTGTCATTGTCCTTTCCACAAATTTCTTGAAGAAGCAGCTAATTTTGGACTATAGCTGACTATAAGACACTTTTTGAGAAGAATCAAAGTCAAATAATAATTGTCCAGGGATGATAAAAAACTTAGAATAGCCATGGTTAAAGACACAGTTGATAAGGAAATTTGGTTATTTCTGTGGCATACAACAATTTAACATAATGTTCATAATTATGACTGGTAACATACCAAGACATATCAGATTTTTTTGAAATTTCATACAACTTCAACATACATATTAATAACACATTTACATAATACAATTTGAAGAAAATTAAACACCATTTCTTATTTGGTAATGCTTCCCATATGATTTTAACATACCAAATAAACTTGGACTTTCGAGGGTTATTTTTTTGAATGTCCAAAAGTTAGTTTGAAATCAAAAAGACTCAATTTAGAATTTGAAATTTGATTTTGAGAAGTATGTCAAAAATAAAGGCTTAAAACACTTGATATCAAAATAAGATCACAGGTCAGTAGAAAATTATAGTCATACGTCTAAAAAGCAATTGTTCAAATATTTCAAAAAGCAAATCTTTACTCTCTCATAGACAGGAGATTCAGTTTTCCAATCAAAAGACCTGATAAAGACAGCTTAAGACTAACAGAATATCTCTTCCTCTCCCCCGTTTCGTCTTTCTCTTTCTTTCCTTCCTGCCTCAGCCTCCTGAGTAGCTGGGATTACAGGCATGAGGCACCACGCCCAGCTAATTTTGTATTTTTAGTAGAGACAGGGTTTCACCATGTTGTTCAGGTTGGTCTCGAACTCCCGACCTCAGGTGATCTGCCCGCCTTGGCCTCCCAAAGTGCTGGAATTACAGGTGTGAGCCCTAATTTTAATAAAACCTTATAAATAAATCCATCCACTCTCAATCAGCTTTGACCACACAAGATATTTCCATAAACCTTTTGTAATCTCTTACAATTTTTCCATTCCTCTTTCTTTTCCCAACTTTCTATATCCA
This sequence comes from Sapajus apella, assembly GCF_009761245.1. Lineage (NCBI taxonomy): Eukaryota > Metazoa > Chordata > Mammalia > Primates > Cebidae > Sapajus > Sapajus apella. The sequence continues at coordinate 2,522,587 of NW_022437077.1, forward strand.
TTCAGTTAATCTATTTCATTTTTTCCTTCTTTTATCCCAGTTTAACACAGTCTTTAAATAACCTCTAAACTAGGCAAAATCACATTTTCTTTAACAAAAACCGTATACTTATGTCTTGTAATCTTCCATCCTAAAAACATATCTTACTTTCCTTATATATTTGAATACAGAATTATTTTCCTTCTGGTCTCTAGTATTAGTTACCATATATTAGTCAGAATTTTAAATCTTAGTAATCATAATTTATACTGAAAACCTAAGAAGTAATTTTTTTTTTTTTTTAGACAGAGTCTTACTCTGTCACCCAGGCTGGAGTGCAGTAGTGCGATCTTGGCTCACTGCAACCTCCGCCTCCCAGGTTCAAATGATTCTTCTGCCTCAGCCTCCAAAGTAGCTTGGACTACAGGTGCACACTACCACATCAGCTAATTTTTTGTAGTTTTAGTAGAGACAGGATTTTACCATGTTGGCCAGGCTGGTCTCGAACTCCTGACCTCAGGTGATCCACCCGCCTTGGCCTCCCAGAGTGCTAGGATTACAGGTGTGAGCCACCACACGCGGCCAGAAGTAATTTTTAACTGTCAGTTATGTACTAACAATTTATGAATACACATTTTATAATAGTTGGAAACACAGGCTTTCTAATAGAACAATTGTTCAATGTGGAATAGAATATTTTTACTAACAAATCTTATTTATTTATTTATTTATTTATTTTTTTGAGACAGGGTCTTAATATGTTGCCTGAGCTGGAGTATAGTGGTGTGATTATAGCTCACTACAGCCTCAGACTTCTAGGCTTGAGTAATCCTCCTGCCCCAGCCTCTCAAGTAGCTGGGACTACAAGCATGCAACACCACTCCTGGCTAACTTTTAATTTTTTATTTTGTAGAGAAAATGTCTCACTATGTTGCCCAGGCTGTTCTCGAATTCCTGACCTCAAGCTTTCCAAAGTGCTGGAATTCTAGGTATGAGCCAGCACACCCAGCCCCTAAATATCTTTTGTTTCTATGAAACAAGAAATCAAAAGTATATGAGCTTAAAATTATATGTAGGAATTAATGTCTTAGCATTATGTCTTCTTTGGAAATGATCTAGATATTCAATAAATATTCATGATTTAATTTAGCTCGGCAAAACCTAAAGGTATAGTTACCAAAAAGATTTGAAAAACGTTTTCCCTTTTGTGGCCATTGCCAAAGCAGGAGGAGCCAAAACGAAATTTGATCCCTTTGTGACTGTTTGTTTGTTTGTTTGTTTCTGAGACAGAGTCTCGGAGTCTCACTCTGTCACCCAGGCTGGAGTGCAGTGGCACGATCTTGGCTCACTGCAGCCTCTGCCTCCGGGATTCAAGTGATTCTCCTGCCTCAGTCTCCCAAGTAGCTTGACTAAGGAGCTTCCCACAACCAGAGTTTTGACCCATGATAGTATAGGATTTGGAGGACAGTGAGTTCCCATCCCAGGAAGTGTGCAGAGCCAAGGCTCAGTGGGCAGCTGTCATCAGGAAAAGGATTCCTGCACTGGTGACAGGCTGAATGAAATGACTTATCAGGTCCTTTATTTGGTCTTGGTCTCTCTGGATAAGGGTCCCAAGATTCCCTCCCCTGTTGTGGCCACTTAGCTGGGATTACAGGTGCACACGACCACGCCCAACTAATTTTTGTGTTCTCAGTAGAGATGGGGTTTCACCATGTTGGCCAGGGTGGTCTCAAACTCCTGATCTCAGCTTCCCAAAGTGCTGGGATTACAGGTGTGAGCCACTGTACCCAGCCCTAATTAATTTTATTAAATAACGTATTTTTTTTCTTTTTAAAAAATGGAACACTTCAGAATGTGCATGTCATCCTTGCACAGGGGCAATGCTAATCTTCTCTGTATTGTTCCAATTTCTATCAATCTATTTATTTATTTAGAGACATAGTGTCTCACTGTCGCCCAGGCTAGAGTGCAGTGGTGCGATCTTGGCACATTGCAACCTCCACCTCCCATGTTCAAGCAATTCCCCTGTCTCAGCCTCCCAAGTAGCTGGGATTACAGGCATGTGCCTTCATACCCAGCTAATTTTTATATATTTAGTATAGATGGGGTTTCAGCATGTTGACCAGGCTGGTCTCAAACTCCTGACCTCAGGTGATCCACTCACCTCGGCCTTCCAAAGTGCTGGGATTACAGGTGTGAGCCACTACACCCAGCCTTTGTTCCAATCTTAGTATATGCACTGCCCAAGCGAGTACCTACCTCACTGAATTTTAGAGAGCAAGGTAGAAAATTTACATTTCAAAGCACAGAGAAGGAATTTAAGGTTTCCAGAAGACCACTGAAGTTTTACATTTTTTTCCTTCAGCAAAAAATCATACCAACATGAAAGGAAGGGAATCGAGGAAGGGACTCACCAGAGAATTAAACGAGGGGTTTCAGTCACCTGGAAGAAATTCCCCAAATCAAGATCCAAAATAGAAAAAGCAGAAAGGCCCTATTTTAAAAATTATAGTCTGAATATCTGCTTTTAATTAAGTCAATTTTGCACTATAGAGCTCTTAAGAAAATCTTTTTATCAGGTTTTAGCCAGGTAAATAACGAACATTCTTTGTGTGTGTGTGTGTGTGTTGGCTTTTCCTTTCTGAAATTTAGTATAAGAAGAGTTTTGGAGGAGGGGCATATTTGTTTATTAGAGGTCTAGGGTAACCACTCTTTTTTTTTTTGGGATGGAGTCTCACTCAGCTACCTAGGCTGGAGTGCAATGGTACATTCTCGGCTCACTGCAACCTCCACCTCTCAGGTTCAAGAAATTCTCCAGCCTCAGCCTCCCTAGTAGCTGGGATTACAAATGTGCACCACCACGTCTGGCTAATTTTTTTTTTTTTTTGTATTTTTAGTAGAGATGGGGTTTCACCATGTTGGCCAAGCTGGTCTCAAACTCCTGACCTCAGGTGATCCGCCCACCTCGGCCTCCCGAAGTGCTGGGATTACAGGCGTGAGCCACCGTGCCCGGCCTTAATGTGTTTAATAATATATTATGTTATGAACCGTTGCTAGCTAAGTGACCACAACAGGGGAGGGAATCTTGGGACCCTTATCCAGAGAGACCAAGACCAAATAAAGGACCTGATAAGTCATTTCCTTCAGCCTGTCACCAGTGCAGGAACCCTCTTCCTGATGACAGCTGCCCACTGAGCCTTGGCTCTGCACACTTCCTGGGATGGGAACTCACCGTCCTCCATATCATATACTTATCAGGTCCTTTATTCGGTCTTGGTCTCTCTAGCAACGGTTCATAACATAATATGTTATTAAACAGATTAAGGCTGGGCAAGGTGGCTCACGCCTGTAATCCCAGCACTTCGGGAGGCCGAGGCAGGTGAATCACCTGAGGTCGGGAGTTTGATACCAGCCTGACCAACATTGAGAAACCCCATCTCTACTAAACATACAAAAATTAGCCAGATGTGGTAGTGCACGACTGTAGTCCCAGCTACTCGGGAGGCTGAGGCAAGAGAATTGCTTGAACCCAGGAGGCGAAGGTTTTGGTGAGCCAAGATCATGCCATTGTACTCCAGCCCAGGCAACAAGAGCAAAAATCTGTTCCCCCCACAAAAAATAAGTTACATGTAACATAATAAATATATTTACATAATATTACATTTTCGTTCATAATTACATTAAAATTTACACATTCACATTAATATACATATCTATAATTATTTCATTCTTACATTTTGGTTGTATACTTTTAGGTTAACTTCTTCATGTAACACTGATTTTGTAATGTCATTTTCTTTAGAATAAGAAGATACTTTAGTCTTTTCTCTAGTACAGTTGACCTTTTTTTTTTTTTTTTTTTTTTTTTTGAGACAGAGTCTCGCTCTGTTCCTGGACAATAGCGGTGCGATCTTGGCTCACTGCAACCTCCAACTCCTGGGTTCAAACGATTCTCCTGCCTCAGCCTCCTGAGTAGCTGGGGCTACAGGTGTGCCATCATGCCTGGAGAACTTCTGCAATTTTAGTTGAGATGGGGTTTCACCATGTTGGCCAGGCTGGTCTCAAACTCCGGGCCTCAAACGATCCGCCCACCTCGGCCTCAAAGTGCTGGGATTACAGGTGTGAGCCACCACACCCAGCCCCCATATTTTTTTTTGAAGACAAGGTCTTGCTCCATTGCCCAGGCAGGAGTACAGTTGTCTGATCTTTGTGCACTGCAGCCTCAAACTCCTGGGCACAAGGGGTCCCTCTGTCTCAGCCTCCCAAGTAAACAGGACTCCAAGCATGCGTCTCCACACCCAACTAATATTTTAAGATTTTGTAGAGACGGAGTCTCACTATGTTGCCCAGATTGGTCTTGAACTCCTGACCTCAAGCCATCCTCCCACCTTGGCCTCCCAAAATGCTGGGATTACAGGCGTAAGCCCCACATTTTTTATGGTCCCACATATTTTATAGTTAAAGTTTCTCTCAGCTTCACAGCTTATCACCAGCACAGTAACCCCGTCTTGTGCAAGGTTTTGTTTCCTGAGGTTTCAGTTGCCCATGGTCAACCAGAGTCTGAAGATATTAAAGGGAAAATTCCAGAAATCAACAATTCGTTAAGTTCTACATTGCATGCTGATCTGAGTATCGTGATGAAGTTTGGCGGTGCCCCACTCCACCCCACCCTGTCCCACCGGGGGCGTGAATCATCCCTTTGTCCAGCATTGTCACTACCTGCCCATTAGTCAACTTAGTAGTTGTCTTGGTTATCAGAACAAAAAAAAAACATAGTCTAAATAGGATTCCATACTATCCAGTTTCAGGCACCCATCGAGGGTCTTGAAATGTGTCCCTCGAGGATAAGGGGGGACTACTGTAGGGTCATGACATTCTAGGATTGCTGTCAAATGTAGAAGAACCTCTGTCAAGTTTCTTTCATATCAGAGCTGTAAGATTTCTGGCTTGTTATGTTTCCTTCATAACTAATCTTAAAACCTTTTTGAACTGATGCCATCTATTACACCCTTTTTGTAGTGGTATATTTTGACTTTGGTTATTTTCATCCATGTCAGCATTCCGTGACAACTTCTCCTTAGCTAGATCCCCCAAAATACCAGAACCACTTGGGCAGTACCCAAAAGGAGGGGAAGTGTGACAGAGGGAAGCTGGAGGGAAGGAGGCAGCATTCTTGATAAATTACAGCTAAAACATCTTACGTTGGCAAATACTACTAAAACATGTGATGCCTGAGTATGCATTTCTCAGCCCCTCCTAAGCCCCTGGAAGGCGCCTGGCAAGGGAGGGGCTCTAAGGCTTAAGCTTGTGACTTTCACAGTAAGTTTGCTCCATCCACTTCTGTCTCTCCCTAGCATGAAATCCCTACCTCACCCACATCAGATGAACATGTTCAACAGCGCCTCATTTTGTCCACCTCCATTCAAGCACTGTGTCTTACAGGAAGCCTCCAGAACAAGTTAGCTGCCCCTGCCCCCACCCCATTATCTGTGTCGTGAGGCTGGAGGCCATGACTGTCTAGTTCCTTCTGCACCCTCAGTAGACTGAGCAGTGGCTGGTACATAGAATCTTAGGCTCAGAGGGCTGAAGTGAGCTGCCAGGGTCACGCAGATAGGAACTGCCAGAGCTGGGGATCAGCCAGAATGAATGAACAAATGAATGAATGAACTCCAGCTTCCCAGGCTCAGTCAGGGAAAACTCATTTCTTTCTTTCTTTCTTTTTTTGAGAGAATCTCCCTCTGTCACCCAGGCTAGAATGCAGTGATGCAATCTCAGCTCACTACAACCTCCACCTTCTGGGTTCAAGTGATTCTCTTGCCTCAGCTTCCCAAGTAGCTGGGACTACAGGCACACTTCACCACTCCTGGATAATTTTTGTATTTTTAGTAGACACGGGATTTCACCATGTTGGCCAGGTTGGTCTGGAACTCCTGACCTCAAGTGATCTACCTGCCTCAGCCTTCCAAAGTGCTGGGATTACAAACGTGAGCCACTATGCTCGGCCAGAAGCCTCATTTCTTACCAGAGTCCTCGATGGCCTGCTTCCCGTCCTCCATCCTGAAAGACTCATCTGGAACCCCAAGAGGAGGTTTTCTGAGCCCTGAGGCAGAGGTCTGTCACCTGGAAAATGAGTCTAATGACTGCACTTCCCACGCAGCAGGAGAGGACTACAGATAGCATGGGATTGGAGGAAGAACTCTGGCCCTGGAGACAGTATCATCAAGCAGTAGCTTCATCTTTGCGAGCTGGGGCCTCGACAGAAGCTTTCTTCTCCTCTATACAGGCTGAGCCTGTCTCAACCCGACCCCCCACCTGCACCCCAGTCCTTTGGGGTCACCTTAAGGCTTTGGCTGATGCTTCTTTGCTGATGTCAACCAAGGTGATGGACCTGTTTGTCCTCATAAAGTAACTCTCGAACGGGCATGCACTTCTTCCTCCCTCCTCTTGCTTTGAAGGCTGGGTGGACACCTGCCACCATGGGCAGGGTGAGAGCCAGCCCCATACCTGCGAGGTCAGAAAGCAACTGTCCCTGGCCTGTGGGTGTCTCTCAGAGGGGCCAGGCCTTCCTCACCACGTGTCCCCAGCACCTAGCCTGGGACCTGGCCCAGGGGCACGCTCAGTAAACGCTGGCTGAGAATTAAGGGGGACTTTCCAGTTCCTATCCAACTCTTTCATTTTCTTTCTTTTTCTTTTTTTGAGACAGATTCTTAGTCTGTCATCCAGGCTGGGGTGCAGTGGCGTGATCTTGACTCACTACAACATCCGCCTCCTTCCTGAGTGGGTCGTGATCCTCATGTTGCTCATAGCAAAAGAGGCCGAGAATTAGAGTGATCAAACCATCCTGGTTTACCATGTCTGAGGAGTTTATTGAAATACAGAGTTTTCAGTGCTGAAAACAAGAGTCCCAGGACAATTCCCAATGGTTAGTCACCCTACAGAACAACCGTACCAACAGGATTAGCTCTCACACACCCACCTGGGCACGCACGTGTTACACAATTACTCCCCTTTCTGTTGCTATCATAGAACCCCTGAGACTGGGTAATTGACAAAGAAAAGGGGTTTGTTTCCCACAGTTCTGGAGGTTGGGAAGTCCAAGATAGGGTGGCTGCATCTGGTCAGCTTCTGGGGAGGGCCTTGTGCTGTGTTGTAACATGGCAGAAGGCATCGTAGGTGAGTGGAAGAGAAAGCTGAGGCAGCCAAACTCACTTTTGTAATGACCTGCTCTCAATAACTAACCCACTCCTATGAGAATTAACCCACTCCTGTGACAAAGGCATTAATCCCTCCTAATGACCTGATCCCCTCTTCAAGGCCCCACCTCCCAATACCATTTCACTGGGAACCAAATTTCTACATGTGTTTTGGAGGAGATGAACCACATCCGAACCATAGCACACACACAGCATAAAATGGTTATCCCATGTTGTTTACCACAACCCCCAACCTCCAGGCCCACCTCACCAGCCCTTTTAAGAGAAATAGATGGCAAAATGGTTCAGAGAGTAGGCTCTGGAACCAGGCTCTGGAAGCTTCAGTTCCAGCATTCATTAGGTATATGTGTTTGGGCAAGTCACTTTGCCTCTGCCTCAGTTTCCTCATCTGTAAAATTGAAAGAATAACAGTAAGTTCTACTCTGTCAGGTCATTATAAGGATTGAGTTAACAGATGCAGGGCACTTAGAATGGTGCCTGTCATGGAGTAAGCCACACAGGTCACAACTCCTTAACTGAAACTCCAATGTCTCAGGATCCTGATGCATTTTGGAATTTGGGGAGTTTTGGGGTTTTGGAAAGCACATGACTTATTTAACACACTAGTGTGTGGTGGGATCTGGCTTAGCATCCCATAATGGAACACATTAATATTTCTGCAGAAAACAATATGTGAGTATTCATATATCTATTCAGATTAGGTTTTTGCTGCTGAATGGGTTTTGGTATTATTTTGTTCAGAAATGTTGGGATCTCTGAAGTGTGGATAAGGCTTGTAGATGTGTGTAAGGGTTTTTATTATTATTGCAATATGCATCTGATATAACTGCCATGCACTTGCTTCTTGAGGACAACTCTGAGCTTTTGTGCCCAAGGCCCTCCTGAGCTCTTGGAGTTTTCTAACAGGGCCTTCCTGCACCAAGAGCTCTAAACAACCTTTGAAGGCTGACAGGATACTCTTCTTCCTTCTCTACCCAGGTCCTCAATTTAGTGATGTCCCCCTGATCCTTTCAGTGTGGTAGTAGAGGTTGGCAGGAGAGGGGTAGGTTGCAAATGCCATCTCCATGAGCCTTCCCCAGCCTGACCCCCCACCCCTCAATCCCAGCTGGTCCCAGTGTGGGGGAGGGGGAACAGGTTATGTGGAAGTGATGCAAGCCACTCTTCTGGCAAAGCTGTCGTGGGTTCAGGCACGTCTGGCCTGCACAAACAAGATAATGAAGCTGAAGGAGGCTTATGACCCCACGGCTGCCTGTGGGCATGCACAGATATCTCCGTGGCAGATGCTGTAGCACTTTCAGAAAAGTGTTGGGGCCGGGTGCGGTGACTCATGCCTGTAATTCCAGCACTTTAGGAGGCCAAGGCAGGTGGATCACTTGAGGTCAGGAGTTCGAGACCAGCCTGGCCAACATGGTGAAACCCTGTCTCTACTAAAAATATAAAAATTAGTTGGGTACAGTGGCACATGCCTGTAATCCCATCTACTTGAGAGGCTGAGGCAGGAGAATCGCTTGAACCCGGGAGGCAGAAGCTGCAGTGAAAAAAAAAAAAAAAGAAATAAAAAGAAATAAAAACTTGCCCTGAAGCCACAGAGCTGTAAGTGATCATTTACATTTGATCTTGGCCTCAATCTAGCCACCTGCCTTGGCCTCCCAAAGTGCTGGATTACAGGCGTGCCACTGCCCCTGATCCTGATCATCTGTATTTGAATTTGAAAATTTTTTTTAACTTTTTAAAAATTTTGTTTAGATTCTATGTGGTTTTTACAAAAACTTAAATTTTTTTTTGTTCAGGTTCTATGTATTTTTAAATATTTCAATTATTTTGAGACCGAGTTATGAGACTGGCTAATTTTTGTATTTTTGGTAGACAGGGTTTCACCATATTGTCCTGGTCTTGAATTCCTGGGCTCAGCGGGTCCACCTGCCTCGGCCTCCCAAAGTGCTGGGATTACAGGCATGAACCGTTGCACCCAGCCTGAGTTTGCAACTCTTGATTTCTCAACCCCTTGCTCAAAGTTTCACAGAGGAAGACCCCAGAGCCCAAGGGAGTCTCACTCTGTCACCCAGGCTAGAGTGCTGTGGTGTGTCTTAGCTCACTGCAACCTCTGCCTACCAGGTTCAAATGATTCTCCTGCCTCAGCCTCGCGAGTAACTGGAATTACAAGTGTGCATCACCACGCCCAGCTAATTTTTGTATTTTTAGTACAGGCAGGGTTGTACCATGTTGGCCAAGCTGTTCTTGAACTCCTGACCTCAGGTGACCCACCCACCTCGGCCTCCCAGAGTGCTGGGATGACAGGCGTCAGCCACTATGCCCTAGCTGAAATAGATCTTGAACTAGATTTTTCAGGAGGGCTACATGAGAGGTGGAGGGACATTCTCAAACGTGCTCCATCTCTGTTGTCTTCTCACAGGAGTGGCATGCTGTGTGGATAATGAATGTCTCTCTCCAGCCCTTCTCAAGCTTTCTGTAGTCACTGGTCCGCTGTGTATTGCTGTGAAGAAGCTCAAGGCTAGCCTGTATCATTTGGGGTCATGGCAGGAACTAGGTGCCACACTCAAACTGCGTAATTGAAGAGGGTTTAAATTGGGAGTTATTTACAAAGGTGTGGGCTGGTGTAGCTACCCGTATGCCCTCGACGTCACCTCTACATGACAATAACCACTTATTGCTAATACCTGAGCCCCTCTCTCATTGCTGCGGGTATTTTCTAGCCGTGCGAGCAAGCTCAGCCAGTTATGCTGAACAAACTAAGAGTGCCAGGAAGTTAATGTCCTGGAAGCATTGCCAGAGGGGAGGGGGCAGATAGATCCCCCAGCTTCCTCGCTCCTCAGTTGGGTTAAGGCTGTGACATACTCATCATCTCCATCCACCCAGGCATGGAGCTCCAGGTGCCCAGGGTGGTGACCTGCTCATGTTTTTTTTGTTGTTTTTTTATTTTTTTGAGACGGAGTCTTGCTCTGTCGCCCAGGCTGGAGTGCAATGGTGCAATCTCAGCTCACCACAACCTCTGCCTCCTGGGTTCAAGTGATTTTCCTTCCTCAGCCTCCGGAGTAGCTGGGATTACAGGCATGCACCCCCACGCCCTGCTAATTTTTGTATTTTTAGTAGTGACAGGGTTTCACCATATTGGCCAGGCTGGCCTCAAACTCCTGTTATATAGTAAGGGAGTTTGATCCACCTGCCTCGGCCTCCCAAAGTGCTAGGATCACAGGCATGAGCCACCGCACCTGGCCTCCACTTTCCTGTCTTATTTCTGCACCCACACCCTTCCATGTTTCCTCTTCCCAAATAAACTACTTGCATTCAAATCTTTGTCTCAGGGTCTGCTTCTGGGGAACTGAACCTAGAGAGGAGAGTTTAAGGAAAGCGGCAAAGGGTAGTGTGGTACTCTGGGGCTGGTGAAAAAGGGAGCCACTGCCTTTCAAGAAAAAGGCAGGAGGCCAGGCACAGTGGCTCATGCCTGTAATCCCAGAACTTTGGGAGGCCAAGGTAGGTGGATCATTTGAGGTCAGGAGTTCAAGACCAGCCTGGCCAACATGGTGAAACCCCGTCTCTACTAAAAATACAAAAATTAGCCGGGCGTGGTGGCACGCACCTGCAATCCCAGCTACTCGGGAGGCTGAGACAGGAAAACCGCTTGAAACAGGGGCGGGGCACGGAGGTTGCAGTGTGCCCAGATCGCTCCACTTCACTTCAGCCTGGCGCGAAACTCCGTCTCAATAAATAAATAAATACATAACCTGTAGCCGGGTGTTCTTTCCCACCGTCCTTACCTCCTCCCAGCTCCTTCCCCTTTCACCTGAGGTAACCACTTTTCTTGTATCTATGCTCATGTCTCCCTTGCGTGAAACTTTTTCCACCGATGCATGTGTCTAAACATGCAACTTTTGGTTTTGCATTACACATTCTAAAAGATGCACCGTTGTATGCGGTTTTCTGCATCTTAGTTTTTTCACTCAACGTTGTTTTTGAGACATTGTTTCTCTTGTTGTCTGGCTGAAACGTTTCCGTTGTTGTATGGCTGTTCATTCCGTTTCACTGCGGTCTAACGTTTCATGGTGTGAATATTCCGGTTTATTTGCCCACTCGTCCGTGGAGGGGCATTTGGGGGTGTTTCCAAAGTTCCTGTTAATCGGAATCGCGCCGGTGTGAACATTCTGCGCAGGTCTCTGGCTGCGCCTGGGCGGGTTTCTTAAAGGCGAATGCCCAGGTGGGGCTCGTCTGTGTTCTCCCTCCCTCGGTGCTCCAGCCTTCCTCGCCGCCTCTCACTCCCAGCTCCCTGGAGTCTCACGCAGAATGTCCTCTCCACCCCCACCCACCCCTGGTGAACTCCTGCAGTTTCTGTAGGCCACGGCTGGCCCCCCTCGAAAGCTCCCTTACTATAAAATTATGTTGTGCACTTCTGCGACGAGCGCCCGTCTATCCGGTGGAACGCACGCCCCTGGAGGCTTGCGACGCCCCCGGGGTCCCCGCTTCCAGCTCGGGCCTGGCGCACCGCAGCGCCCAGGCTGCAGGGGGACGCTTGCAAGTTGCTGGAGGACCCGGGGGTAAGGCAGCTCCCACAGGTGGGTCTGGTTGGGCCGCGCGGGGCCGGCGTTTTCGGGTCGGCTGGCGAGGACGCCGGCTCCAGAATTCCAGGAAATGCGCGACTCGGGCCGGCGGGGCGGGGGCTCCAGTGCAAGGGCGGGGCGGGGGGCAGGCCCCCGGAGCGGAGGGGGGCGGGCAGGAGGCGGGGCCCAGCCCGGTTAAGAAAAGCATGGCAGCCGGGCCACCGGGGGCCCCAGGGAAAGTTGAGTGGCCCACGAGCCTGCAGAGACCCACCGAGCGTCGGCGGAGGGATCAGCACCGGCGCGCACGAGGGAATCATGGCCCAGACACCCGCCTTCGACAAGCCCAAAGTGAGCGCGCGAGGGGGCTCTGGGGCTGGGGGTCCAGTGCCTGGGCGGCCCGAGGGGTTTAGCCGGGCCCAGCCCGGGGAACCCGAACCCCGGAAACGAACGGGGTCTCCTCCAGGCACGTTCTTCCTTCGGCATAGGCCGTGGCTCGCCTGCGGGCTAATCAGGGACAATGGGGCAGAGGAGGTCCAAAACCCGGAGGCCTCCAGGGTCTGCTTCTGCCGCAGACTTGACCCCTCTGGGTCTCAGTTCCGCCGTCTGTTAAGCAGGCATCCTAGCACCTTGAGCGCTGTGTGGGCCTGAGCAGGGGCTTGAGGTCTCTGAAGCTCAGCTGTGCGATCGGGCTGATGTCTACTCCCATCGGCACCTGTGCTGTGCCTAGCACGTACTGAGTGCTCAGTGAGTGGAAGCAACTTTGTACTTCAACACTGTGGTGGTGAGCGCCAAGGAGCCCAGGTTTGTGGATGCGCCCCGGTTGGGGAATAATCGTGAGCCCTGCCAAAAAGGGGAGTGAGGGGAGCAGGGCACCCCCTTCCCCACGCCAGAGGAACAGGGGCTAGGTAGGCCCTGGGTTTGGGGCCCTAGCAGGGTTCACTTGAGGCCAATCCATGGCCACTGGCCCCAGGGGAGAATCCCCTTGTCCTCCGCCCACCAGCTGTGGCGTCTTGGGACTGGTGGGGTCAGAGAGGGTCCAGGCCCCCTTGGCCTGTCTCAGAGTCCAAGGGGAGGGACCCAGGAGTCTGCCAAGCAGGGTGCATCAGCCAGTAGGGTGTGAGTGGGGGATTGGGGGAGGAGTAGTCAGCTGCAATCAACCTCAACTTACCCTTATGAGAAATAGGTGTGAGTGGCCTGGCACAATGACTCATGCCTGTAATCACGGCGCTTTGGGAGTCTGAGGCGGAAGGATCCCTTGAGTCTAGGAGTTCGAGACTAGCCTGGACAACAAGCTAGACCCCATCTTTCCAAAAAAATAAAAAACGTATAAGAGAGGTGAGTTGTGGCGATGCACTCCTGTAGTCCCAGCTACTCAGGCACTTTGGGAGGCTGAGGTGGGAGGATCGCTTGAGCCCAGGAGATCAAGGCTGCAGTGAGCTGTGATGGCGTCACTACACTCCAGCCTGGGAGACAGAGTGTAGACACTGTCTTTAAAAAAGGAAGAAAGGAGAGAGGGAGGGAGGGAGGGAGGGAGGGGAAGGAGGGGAGAGAGGTGTGAATGACGATGGCAGATATCACAAATGTGTCAGAATCCAGTGCGTATGTGTGTGTTAGTGTGAAGGAGGCAGCCTGTGGGAGTGAGAGCCCACCAGCCTTCTGAGGAGGGTGAGGCCTGGCCCCCACTACTGATGCCCCCAGCCCAGGGAGAATGCTCAGCTACACCCTATCTGAAGCTGGGAGCACTGAGGCGCTGTACAAGCCCTCCTGCCCCCACCCCTGCCTCCCTCACATCTTACTGGAGCCAGGGGCCCATCATTAGCGGCTCTCCTTTGCAGTCTTTTTGTTAAATGTTTTGGGCTCCCTCTGCCCTTGGGCTGGGGACCCACCATACCCTGATGTGAATCCTACGGCAGTAGCAAACCTTCTTGATTGCAAGTGTGTTGAGAGCTATGGAGGGAAACAGCAGGCCCCACTTCTAGAACACTTGCCGCAGGCGCCCAGTGGATCCTTGCAGTTCTTCTGTAATAGCCCATCAAGCGACGGGCTCATATTATTATTCCCGTTTTTTGGCGTTGCCTGGTTCTCTACATCTGATTCAAGCTGGCAGGTCGTTTCCCCCATTGGGGCCTCAGTGTTCACACCTGGAGGATGGAACACCAGCTGCTTATGTGAATGTCCTGAGGCCACAAGGTGATGCTTGAGAGTGAAGGTAGAATGTTACCTGCCATGTGTTTGAAGCATGACAAACCTTGTATGACTGTAGGGAGGAACTTACCTGAGCTGGCAGGAGAAGTAGGAAAAACTATGAATCTCAGAGCCACTGTGACCAGAGCCAGCTCCCTGCCCTCTCGTGATGAGATAGAACAGATAGTTCTAATTATTAGCATTATTAGCTGCAGCTTATGGAGTATTGATGGTTCTGTGCCTAGCACCATTCTAAAAACATTATCTGCATTACTTCATTTAACCCAGGCACAGAAAGGTTAACGAGGCCCAAGATCACACAGTGGGAAATGTCCAATCTGAGGTTTGAGTCCAAGGGAGGCTGGCTTTGAAATCCCATGCCCCTAACCGTGTTTCCTGAACTACCGCTGCAGAAGCCTTTGGGGATAGAGGTGCCAGTGTGCCAAGTGCAAACCTCCTGAGACAGGAGCCTTTGCTGTGCCCTTCAGCTTCTCATACCTGCCACCAGCTGAGGCTGGGGACCTGGACAGCTAGAAGAAAGCAGAGCAGGGCAGTGCTTTTCAAACTGCACTCAAATCGCCTGACTTTCCACGTTAACACCGGGTTTCTGCATGGGTCGGGTGGGGCCCGTGATGCTGCACTGCTGACAAGCTCCTGGGAGGTGCTGATGTCACTGATCCAGGATCAGACGTTGCGTAGCAAAGCCCCGGGCACCTGCCTTCTGTTGTGCAGGACCCCTACTGACTCCAGTGCAGACAGCACCAGGCTCAAGGGGCCAAAGACGAGATAGCAAAGAAGATGCAGTGTTCTGCTGGGGGCTTACATCTGGCGGAGAGTCCAGTGGCGGCCGGCTGAGCAGAAGAACTGCAACTACTTGTAAAAGCATGTATTTTATATAGCTTTTTCTTTCTTTCTTTTTTCTTTCTCCCTGAGACGGAATCTTGCTGTCTTCCAGGCTGGAGTGCAGTGGCCTGATCTTGGCTCACTGCAATCTCTGCCTCCCAGGTACAAGCAATTCTCCTGCCTCAGCCTCCTGAGTAGCTGGGATTACAGGCGCCTACCACCCTGCCCAGCTAATTTTTGTATTTTTAGTAGGGATGGGGTCTTAGCATCTTGGCCAGGCTGGTCTTGTACTCCTGACCTCGTGATCCAGCCACCTCAGCTTCCCAAAGTGCTGGGATTGCATGTGTGAGCCACTGCGCCCGGCCATACATAGCATTTCCATTTCACACCTTCCCCTAACCACCTCCACCTAGTAACCTTCATTTAACCCAAAACAAATGGCCTCGGTCCCCTATACCGCTACATGACCAGTGTCCCATGGGAACGGGGTGGGGCTCAGATGTCCTCATAGATAAGGAATGGATCTCCAGGTTGGCTGCTTCTGTATTCCTCTGCTCGGAACACACAGTCAAGTGTGCCTGCCACACAGGGTCATTGTCAGGGGATGCCCAAGTCAGGTTTTTCCTGTCAGGCGCACCTACCATATGCCTACCTGGTTTGACTGAGCACCTGCCGGAGGAAGTAGAAAGGGGGATTGGAGGGGTGGCCCTTATCAGCCTATGTCCACAGGTGGCACCAGGCACTCAGGCATTCTGCATCCTGGAGGCCAGAGCTGATCACATGCCTCTTGTTATAACAATCGTAACTATGACTATCCTTGGCGTAGTCCTGAGTAACAGGTGCCTTCAGTGACTGTGTGTTTGAGCCAGAGTCTCACTCTGTCATCCAAGCTGCAGTGCAGTGGCACGATTTTGGCTCACTGTAAGCTCTGCCTCCCGGGTTAATGCGCTTCTCCTGCCTCAGCCTCCCAGGTAGCTGGAACTACAGGCGTGTGCCATAGAGTCTGCCTCCGTTGCCCAGGCTGGAGTGCAGTGGTGTGATTTCGGCTCTCTACAACCTCTGCCTCCTGAGTTCAAGCGATTCTCCTGCCTCAGCCTCCCACATAGCTGGGACTACAGGTTCATGTCACCATGCCTGGCTAATTTTTATATTTTTGGTAGAGACAGAGTTTCACCATGTTGGCCAGGCTGGTCTTGAGCTCCTGACCTCAAGTGATCTGCCTGCCTTGGCCTTCCAAAGTGCTGGGCTTACAGGTGTGAGCCTCCACACCCAGCCAGGTAACTTTTATCTCAGAATCCTCTGGGTGACGTGACAAGGCATAGGTCTTTATCCCCATTTACAGATGAAGAAACTGAGGCTTAGAGAATAGAGACACTTGACAGGGATACACAAAATCTAAGAGCCTTGAAGCTGTAGACTGGCGAGTGGACTGGTCCCGGTTGGGACAGCAGCTTTCCAACTGTCCCTGTGTGATGCAGAGGAGAATTAGGGCTAAATCAGCAATGTGCCTTTTCTGTCTCATATCTGAATGTCTACTCTGTACGAAGCGCTGTCCTGCTTTGCATACAGGGACTCATTTCATGTTCACATCAGCCCTCTAAGGAAGGTCCCGTCCTATTATTAACTCTACTTATCGATGAGGAAACTGAGACTCAGAGGGGAGGGTACTTGCCAAAGTCACACAGCTGGCAAGCAGCAGAGCTGGACTTGAACTCAGATCTGCCTGCGCTGAAGAAGCTGTTCATTGCTTTGCACATTTGCCAATCCCACTTTGTGCTAAAAACAGGAGGCAGTGTCGGGGGAAGAGTTGGAATCAGGGTGGCAATGTGGGCCAGTGTGTTGGCCCCGGGCTTCAGATGTCCTGGGGTTGAATTTCTGCCTTGCTGCTTAGCAGCTAGGGTGCCTCAGGTAGACAACTCCTGAACCTCAGCTTCCCCCTCTGTAAAATGAGATGACAAAACGAAGATCTTGAGGTTCTCGTGGAAACTGACTGTTTCTTGTACAGTGCCAGGCTGGCACCAGGAGGCCCTCAGGGGTACATTTCCTTCTTGGGGGCTGGTGTAGGGGCTGCAGTGGATTCTGGGAGGCTCCCCCAGCTGCAGAATCTCTCTCATCTTCCTGACACAAAGCTCCCCAGCTGCACTTCTTTGAGCTTGCTGTGGCTTTCGGTTACCAGAACCACCTGTTAAAACAAAAATGTCCCTGGGAAGAGCCTGCCTTACCCATTTTAACTCCCATGGCAGTTGGGGAGGGGAATAAAGGAGACTGGGTTTTGTGGAGGGCTTTGCTTCACAGAAGAGGAAGGGAGGACCAGAAAAAGGAAGTGGTCTGTGGTCACACCAGGAGGCAGGGGAGGCCAGACAGCCTCCCAAACCCGTGTCCAGCCTCAGGGTGGGCTTGGCCTTCCTGAGTGGGTGGGTGGCAGGGGGCTCTGTGATCTTTGAGAGACTTGTCCACCTGCCCAGGTGTCTTGAAGGGGTCGCTATGGTACCCCCTGGGGTGGGGCAAGGTAGTAGGACCACGGTCTGGCTGTGGGTGGTGGAGAGGAGCAGGATGAGGCCCCAGAGTGCGACTGGAATCTATATTTATCCAAGGTAAATATAGACTGGGGGGAGGCCTGCCCTCACCCCTTAGTATTCTCAGGCCCCAGAGCAGTTATGGGGGATAAGCTCTGCACTCCTCAGCGGGGAGCTAGGACAGCAAGGAATTTGAACTTGGACACCAGCTGGGGCCAGGCAGTCTGGGTCTGAGTCCTGATTTCCCACTTTCCAGCTAGAGGAGCTTGAATGAGTCATTTAACTTCACGGTGCCTCCGTTTCCACGCTCTAAGATGAGAATTATACCCACGCCCACCTCTCAAACACCAAGTGCAGGCCTGGCTCAGAGCAAGTGTTTCAGTGATAGCTGCCACTGGTCATCAGCATCGTTATGGTTGGTAATGGTCCTGCTTAGGCTTTCGAGATGGAGTCGCACTCTGTCGCCCAGGCTGGAGTGCAGTGGTGCAATCTTGGCTCACTGCAACCTCTGCCTCAGTCTCCCAAGTAGCTGGGATTACAGGTGTGTGCCACCATGCCTGGCTAATTTTTGTGTTTTTTAGTAGAGACAGGGTTTCACCATGTTGGCCAGGCTGGTCTCAAACTCCTGACCTGAAGTGATCTGTCCACCTTGGCTTCCCAAAGTGCTGGGATTACAGGTGTGAGCCGCTGTACCTGGCTCCTGTTTAGACTTTAGCATGACTGACCCAGTACCTTGCTATGCAGCATGAGGAGGGCATGCTGCCTTTAAGACCTTCAGCTTTAGAGTCAAACAGCTTCCTGGCTATGGTGTGCGTTAGACTCTCTAACTCAGGGCCCTTCCACTCTCTGAGCCTCAGTCTTGTTGCCTGTAAAATGAGTATAAGTGTGCTGGGTCCCTACACGGGATTTTCCCCAGGTAGAAGACACACTTTCACATTACCTTCTGTGAAACCTCTGAGCAGCAGAGCTTTCAGGCCTCAAGTCAGCAGGAGACACTGGGGGGACTGCTCAGACCCTTCCACTGTGTACCTTGGAAGCGCCAGAGTTTAGACGAGGCTGAGCACAGGATTTCCTGGAGGAGGTGGAGCTGAAACAGTTTATCAGCCCAGGGCTGCTTTGTCTCCTGGCCTCACACTAAAAGTCAGCTGAGAGGCCATAGTGGCATAAGACATTGGCCCTGGCACTGCCCAGCTCATCACCAAAAGCAGGGCTGGGGAGGGAAGGGATGTTCGGCTGGCGGTGGGCACCTGTGGCTCATCTGGGTTCTGGCCGTGGTGCTCAGGTTCTGCGGGCTGGCCAGGCAGCCCTGGCTCCTCTGGCCAGTGTGGTTTTCACCAGGTTCCATGGGGCAGGTCAGCCCCGTCCTAGTTGTAGGGAGAGCACCCAGCATTGCTGTCATAGAACAGGAAGATGAGGAAATAACGGTGTGGTCATTGGACACATAGAAAGCACTTTGTGCTGTGCGAGATGCTGTCCTAGGCACTGAGGACACCACATGATGACACAGACAAGGTCTCTCCTCTCAGCAAATGGCTCATGAGGGAGATAGACATGCTACATACATGAACCCCAAGTCAGATGAAAACAAAATGGATCAATGTGTTTGGGGGGCAAACCCAACTGCTGGAGGGCGAGCAGAGCCATCTACCTCCAAGGCAAACCCCGTCAGAAAACTAAATTTTGTTTTTCATAGAGACAAGGTTTCACCATGTTGGCCAGGCTGGTCTT
Source organism: Sapajus apella (assembly GCF_009761245.1). Classification (NCBI taxonomy): domain Eukaryota; kingdom Metazoa; phylum Chordata; class Mammalia; order Primates; family Cebidae; genus Sapajus; species Sapajus apella. The sequence goes on from NW_022437077.1 coordinate 2,541,604, forward strand.
GAAATCCTGCCCTCAACTGATCACCCACCTCCGATTAGACAACTAATCTGACAGAGTTTGCCATGAGGTAGATGGCCCTGCTCGCCCTCCAGCAGTTGGGAATATGGGAACATGAGTCAGATCTGGGAGTATCTGGCCCAGGAGACCAAGACCCGCGTCCTCATGGTAGCTCTGCCACCAATGCAGAGTGACCTTGGGTGAGTGAACCCACTGCGCTGGGCCTCTCTGGCGGGCATCTCTTGAAAGCAGGGACTTGGTGCATTTCCCAGGGCCTCCACAGCGCCTGGCACGTAGTGGGGCTTAGTAAATATTTGTTGGTAACTGAGGATGCTTCCTGTTCACATCAGTGCTGGGAGGATTTCCTGCTGTTCCAACAGATGCTGGGCTGGCTGAGAGTCAGCCTTGCAGAGAGCGGAGGCAGTAGGAGGGGGCGTGAGATTCCCCTCCTGAGAGGTCAGGAGGCCAGGCACCTTCTCAGCCTGAGTGCCAGGGAGGGGGTGTGGCCTGTGGGCAGGGCTTGGGCTTAGAGGGAGAGGGACTTGCGTTCCACCTTAGTTCTACCACCATCAATTTGTGTAACCCTGGACAGGCCACTGAATTTCTCTGGGCTTAGCCTGGCAAGTCCATTTTCCCATCTGTAACATGGGCCAGTATGTCCATTGCCTAGGGATTAAGATTAAATGAGATAAAGCGTCTGAAACTAGTAGGCAGCTGCTTTATCATTATTGCTGTATTATTGATGTCTGAGGCTAGGCCCACGGAGGCAGTACAGTAGAGTGGTTAGGAGCTCAAGAAGCACACCAGGATTCAAATTCTGACTCCATCACTGATTGTTTTGGGGTAATTCTTTGAATTTGTTTCTTCATCAGTAAAATGGGAGTGAAGTCCCTGCCTTGCCGGTTGTAAGAATGAAATAAGATCATGCACGTAGAGGCCGGGCGCGGTGGCTCACACCTGTAATCCCAGCACTTTGGGAGGCCGAGGTGGGTGGATCACAAGGTCAAGAGATCGAGACCATCCTGGTCAACATGGTGAAACCCCGTCTCTACTAAAAATACAAAAAATCAGCTGGGCATGGTGGTGCGTGCCTGTAATCCCAGCTACTGAGGAGGCTGAGGCAGGAGAATTGCCTGAACCCGGGAGGCAGAGGTTGCGGTGAGCCGAGATCACGCCATTGCACTCCAGCCTGGGTAACATGAGTGAAACTCCGTCTCAAAAAAAAAAAAAAAAAAAAAAAAAAAAGATCATGCACGTAGATGGTCTAGCACAGAGGAAATACTCAAAAGTTCGAGGCCACTGCTGATCCTTTTCCCTGAAAGGGGACAGGAAAGCAGGGTCCCCACCTCATTGTCATTGTCACTTGGAATAGGCTGACAGACTTCCCATGGGGTGTTGCAGTTTTCTAGAAAGTTCAGTGGGAGGCCTGCCTGAGCCACCTGCAGAGGTGGCTTCCTGCCTCTGCTCCTCTCCTGAAACCTGCTGGGGCCTCTTCCCAGGCAGCCCTGAGAAGGAATGAGTGCTGTGGGCCCCGGTGGGCAGCTGGCTCTGTCTTCCCCCTCCCTGGAGGAGCTCCTGGCTCCCCGGGCCCCTTGCTCCTGCACCCGGGCACTGTCTGACTCCTGCTCACTGAGCGCCCAATGCTGCCTCAAGTACTTCCTCGTGATACTCAAATCCCAGTCGGCTCTTCCCTCCCATGGTAGCTTGGTAGCCCATCTTCTGTCCTGGCTTCCTGCCATCCTGTCCTCAGCACAGCAGCTGGGAAAGCCTTTTTTAAAGGGGACTCTCCGATGTAACCCACTTGGGTGGAAAACCCTTTGCTTCTGCCTCTGCGATCTCCCTGCCCCCTCTCTGCTTTGCCCTGGCCTCATTTCTCACCACTAACCTCCCTCTGCACTCCCGCCAACTCCTGCCTGCTTCCTGATTCAGACACTGAGCACACGCAGCTCCCTCTGCCTAGAGCCATTCTCCTCCCTTCTTATCCCTGGCGAACTCCTTCTCTAAGTGATCTTTCCCCAGCACACTTTCTAAATTTCCCTGACCTTTCCTGCCCCCGACCCCTGTGTGATTTTTCTTTATCTCATAGCACTTGGTTCTGCTTCTCATCACGGTTTGCAAGGCTGAGTTCAGAAAGGTGTGTTGGCTCATTGTCAAGCAGGCGAAGCTACCTCGTGCTGCAATAACAAACAGCCCCCAGGTGTGAGGGGCCTGCAGCGACCCAGGTCAGCCTCATTCTTGCTCACACTGCTTGTCCCTCCAGGGCCTCCAGTGAGGTTTCTGCACCTTGCGATCACTCAGGGCCCCAGGTAGATGGGAAGATTCTACCCTGCACATTGCCAGTTGTTGTGCCAGAGTAAAGCAGAGATGGGAGGCAGAGCTCTTGAATTGCCATTTAAATACTTTCTCCAGGCTGGGCAAGGCGGCTTAGGTGGCTTATGCCTGTAAGCCTCACACTTTGGGAGGCCTCGGTAGGTGGATCACGAGGTCAGGAGTTGAAAACCAGCCTGGCCAACATGGTGAAACCCTGTCCCTACTAAAACCGCAAAAATTAGCTGGGCATGGTGGCAGGTGCCTGTAATCCCAGCTACTTGGGAGGCTGAGGCACAAGAATCCCTTGAACCTGGGAAGCAGAGGCTGCGGTGAGCTGAGCTTGTGCCACTGCACTCCAGCCTGGGTGACAGAGCCAGACTCCATCTCAAAAAATAATAAATAAATAAATACTTTAGCCAGAAGTAGCCATGCAGACCACCCCCCAGCCCCACCCACAAGAGGACGTGACCACCGCCCCCATTCACTGCCTGACCCTCATGTTCTCAGGGGATCCACGGCCAGGCCTGGTTTTACCTTCTCACTTCCTCCTGCCTTCCCAGTAACCTCATGCAACTCTTCTCACTCAGCCTCAGATCATCCCCACGGACATTTAAACTTGCCCAAGACATTCCCACCTTCAAACAAGCCCCCATTCTCTTGACCCACATGCACATCCTGCCCTTCTAGGCTGCTAGTTCCTTTAGGGGCAAAGTTGTGAAAGAGTAGGCTAAACCATCTTCGTTGTCTTACCTCTGCTTCTTTCTTACCTTATTCCACTGTGGTTTCTACCCTCACTCGGGCCTCTAGAAAGGTTCCCAACCTTGACTACATGTTTTTTTAAAACAGGCTCCCCGGGGCCTGCCACCAAGGATTTTGCTTAACTGACTTCAGATGGGGCTGAGGTCTTGGGAACTGGCTAGAACTTTCTGTGCTCCTAACTTGCAGCCAGGGTTGAGAACCACTCCTCTGAGGTCCACAGTGCCTGGGCCTTTAGCCTGAGGGAAATATTTCTGCTCTTCTGCCCTGTGGCCTCCAACAGGGCCTGACCATGTGAGTTTCCTATGGCTGCGGTAACAAGTTACCACACCCTAGGGGGCTTCAACCAACAGAAACATGTGCCCTGGCAGGTCTAGGAGCCAGAAGTCCAATGTCAAGATGTCATTGGAGCCACATGCCCTCTGAACGCCCTCGGGGTGGGGGGAATCCATTCTTTGCCTCTTTTGACTGTTGGTGGTTCCAGGCATTCCTTGGCTTGTGGCCTCATCGATCCAGTCTCTGCCTCTGAGGTCACGTTGCTGCTTCCTCGTGTGTGTGTGTATCTCTTAAAATTCTCTGCTTCTCGCTTAAAAGGATGCATGTGATTGTATCTAGGGCCCAACCAGATAATTCAGGATAAACTCTTTCTGTCAAAACATTTAATAATCACACTTTGCCATATAAGGTAATTTTTTTTTTTTTTTTTTTTTTTTTTTGAGATGGAGTTTTGCACTTTCACCCAGGCTGGAGTGAAGTTGCACGATCTTGGCTCACTGCAACCTCTGCCCCATGGGTTCAAGCAATTCTCCTGCCTCAGCCTCCCAAGTAGCTGGGATTATAGGTGCCAGCCACCATGCCCAGCTAATTTTTGTATTTTTATTAGAGACAGAGTTTTGCCATGTTAGCCAGACAGGTCTCGAACTCCTGACCTCAGGTGATCCACCTGCCTTGGCCTCCCAAAGTGCTGGGATTACAGGCATGAGCCACTGCACCCGGCCATAAGGTAATATTTTCTTTTTTTGAGAGGGAGTCTTGCTCTGTTGCCCAGATTGGAGTGCAATGGCTAGATCTTGGCTCACAGCAACTTCTGCCTCCCAGGTTCAAATATTCTCCCACCTCAGCCTCTCAAGTTGCTGGGACTACAGCTGCACACCACCATGCCGGGCTGATTTTTGTATTTTTAGTAGACATGGGATTTCACCATGTTGGCCAGGCTGGTATTGAACTCCTGACCTCAAGTGATCCCAAAGTGTTGGGATTATAAGTGTGAGCTACCACACATGACCCATATAAGATAATATTTACAGGTTCTGGGGATTAGGATGAGCATGTAGACAGCTTTGTGGGGCCCACCATTCAGCCTACCGTGTTACCCCTGTGAACCACTGTTCGCCCTTCCGTGACATCTGATGGCCCAGCATTCTGCACGCCACACACCCACCCACCTCACTGGCCGTCCTTCTGCAGGCGTGGCCTCTTCCGTAAAGCCACTAAGTGCTGATGCTGGTCACAGCTTCATCCTAGGCCTTTTCCTTACCTCGGTTGACGTTCTCTCCCTGGGTGAGCTCCTTGAAGCCCACGGCTTCCGTGCTTACCCACCTTGCCAGCTATATTCCCAGCTTGGGCTTCTCGGGACAGCTCTAGACTGTTGCATCCCATTAGCTTCCACCCTTTACCTTTGGATATCTCAAAGGCATCTCCAGTTGGCCGGCTGAGGTGGTTCACACCTGTAATTCCAGCACTTTGGGAGGCTGAGGTGGGAGGCTCACCTGAAGTCAGGAGTTCAAGACCAGCCTGGCCAACATGGTGAAATCCCATCTCTACTAAAATACAAAAACTAGCCGGGCTTTGTGGTGGGTGCCTGTAGTCCCAACTACTCAGGAGGCTGTGGCAGGAGAATCGCTTGAACCTGGGAGGTGGAGGTTGCAATGAGCTGAGCTGGAGCCACTGCACTCCAGCCTGGGCGAGAGAGCAGAACTCCATCTCAACAAAACAAAACAAAAGGCGTCTCCAGTTTCACATAACTAAGACCAAACCAACCCTGCCTTCCTCCCCCACATCCTCCCTCCTGGAGGGAGATCCAGGACTCGGTCTTCTCTTCCAGGGTTCTCTGTCTCCAGCTGCGGGAATCACTGCCCTCCCAAACCAGACCTGCAGTGTGATCCTTGCCATCTTCCATCCACTAGTTCTTCCTCTGTGCACCTCACAACCCTGGTCTGAGCCACTGTGGTCTTTCAAATGACTGCATAGCCTCTAACTGGCCTTATATGAGCCATCCTCTTTCTCTAACCAGCTTCCAACCCTGCAATGCCTTCTCTGTGCTTTCGAGATAAAGCCCGACTTCTTGTGGCCCGCACAGCCCTCCCTGGGTGGTCTTACCCTGCTGCCTCTCCAGTCCCGTGAACCCTCCCTTCTCTGAACCTATATGTAATTCCTTTCATACACCCCATTTTCTCCGGCCACAGGGCCTGGCACATGCTCTTCCCTCTGCTTGGAATTTTCTTCCCACCTCCCTCTGACCCTGGTGGGTTCCTCTCTATCCTCAGCTTTTAGCTCGGGCTCACTGTGGGCCCTCTAGCTGTGTTCACGTCTCTTGTTTGTTACCCTCTGTCATAGGACTGTGTTTGTGCTTCCAAAGCATCTTCTTGGTTTGTGACTGTACATTTTCCCGTGTGACATTTGCTTGACGCCTTTCCCACTTTGGGGCCTGTACAAGCCCTGGGAAAAGGACATGGACCCTTCTGTTTAACTCGACAATCTAGCATCCAGCAGGATCACAGGTCTTCATTGACTTTTATTTTTTATTTTTGAGACAGAGTTTTGCTCTTGTTGCCCAGGCTGGAGTGCAGTGGTGAAATCTCGGCTCACTGCAGCCTCTGCCTCTCGGGTTCAGGTGATTCTCAGCCTCCCGAGTAGCTGGAATTACAGGCATGCACCACCACGCCTGGCTAATTCTTCATATTTTTAGTAGAGATGGGGTTTTGCCATGTTGGCCAGGCTGGTCTCGAACTCCTGGCCTCAGGTGATCCTCCCACCTCGGCCTCCCAAAGTGGTTGCATTACAGGCATGAGCCACCACACCGAGCCTTCATTGACTTTTAGTTGACAGCTATTTAGCATTTGCAATGTGCCAAGAACTACCCGTGCACTAACATGGTTAACCCTCACGAAGCCCAGGAGGAAGGACTATCATTATCCCCATTTAACAGATGAGGATGCTGAGGCACAGGGTCATGGAGGGAGTGAGTGGAGGAGCCAAGATTCCAGCTCTAACTGCATATGCTATACAGTGTGACTCTGGCTCACTGGCTGGGCCCTCTCCATAGCCCTGTGAGGGTTAAGGATAGAAAACAGAGGCTCCGAGAGGTGAGGCGTCTTGCCTGAGGTCACACAGCTGGTTGGCTGTTCCCTGGGCTATAAGCTTCAGTATTCCCAATGCTGAGCATATTTTGAGAACCTGAGAAACATTTGGCTGACTGGGAACTGAACTCATTTTGTCAAGGAATCCAATAACTCAATTGGCCCTGAGCCTGGGGGTAAGGACTGCTCTGTTTCTTGCCAGCTGGATGACCTCGGGAAGAGATCTGATGACTCTGAGATCCTGCTGATAGGACCTCTGGTGTCTCTGTTCCCTGCTCGCCTCCCATGGGCGTGGGCTGGGTTTCCTCTGTAGGAAGCAGCTCATGGATGTGTGCCTACATGCCCCTGGGCCAGCAGTTCCTTGGCCAGGCAGTCCCTGTTCCTGCCTGAGCCAGGGCAGCCAACTTATCCAGCTCTCCATGTTCCCCACCCCAGCATGAGATGTCAGCTGAGAGTTTTCTGGATCTCCCCTGGCTGGGGGAAAAGCTTCCATCATTTGGAACAGGAATTTGGAACAGGAACAGCAAGATCAGCAAAGTCCCTTTCCCCACCATCTCCCACTGCCTGCCGTGCTTCATGATAAACACTCTGGCCGAGCGGCAGGGGCCATTTCCTTTGGGCTATCCATGTCCACCTGCACTGTCCTTTGTAATCCTTACAATTTTTCTTGGATAGGGGAGCATAACATTCCACTGTTTTTTCAGTTGAGGAAACTGAGGCTCAGAGAGGTGAAGTATCTTGTCTGAGGTCACACAGCCAAAGAAGGGGCAGAGCTGGGAGTTCAGCCACATGGGCTACCTCCAAGGACCCTGCTCTTAAACTCTAGAGTACTAGAAAGATCTTGTATTGCCTAATATTGATTCCTGATAAGCTATGTCTGAGTAGCATCTGCTTTTGAAAATGGAGCCTGGGCTGGTCACAGTGGCACATACCTGTAATCCCAGCACTTTGGGAGGTCAGGAGTTTGAGACCAGCCTGGCCAACATGGTGAAACCCCATCTGTACTAAAAATACAAAAATTAACCGGACATGGTGGCACCTGCCTATAGTCCTAGCTCCTCAGGAGGCTGAGGCACAAGAATCACTTGAACCTGGGAGGCAGAGGCTGCAGTGAGCCAAGATTGTGCCGCCGCACTCCAGCCTGGGTGAAAGAGTGAGACTCCATCCGTCTCAAAAAAAAAAAAAAAAAAAAAAGAAAAAATATGCTGTGGCTCTTCCCTAGTTCGGGACATCTGGGGGTCAATCCCTTTTGTTAAAACTGTTTATTTAGTTGGCTGAGAGCAGGAGCTGTGTACGTGACCTGGAGCACAAGCCTTGAACTTGGGCTTGGGTTAGAACTCCACCTCTGCCACTCACCGCTGCAATTAAGAACAGAGATGCTCGGGTGGACTCCTGCTTCTATGACTTGCATGCTGTGTGGCCTTGGATGAGATATCTAACCTCCCTGAACCTCAGTGTCCTCAATCATGAAAGAGATAACAGCTGAACCCATTCCACAGGAGCGGATTAAACAAGATAGTGCAGTACAGAGTTTACCGAAGTGTATGGGGTCAGTGGTCGGCCAGTAAATGGTGGCTAATGGTTATCATGACTAATGTTAACATAAGCTCTGAAAGTTCCTTTGGGAACTCATGGGTATTTGTTCTCTCTCCCTTTCTCTCTCTCTTCCCCCTGCCCCCTTTCAGGTAGAACTGCACGTCCACCTAGATGGAGCCATCAAGCCGGAAACCATCTTATACTATGGCAGGTAAGTCCATAGAGAAGACTGCTCTCTCCCTGGGATTTAGGTGGGGTCCACAGCGACACCCAGAGGCCCCTGGGGAATCCCAGGGTCACTGTTCCTTCCTGTCTCCCTGTGGAAATCAAGTCAGCTCCAGGCCAGAAGTGGGGCTGTGGGGATGCAGGGGCCTCAGCACTGAGCTGGAGACCCGCAGACCAACTCCTGAGCCTTCCAGGCCTCTGACTCCTGTCCTGCTGGTGTTAGGTGAGCCAGGCCTGAGCCTGCTGTCCCTACCCACCCACATACATGCATGAAGGTAGTTCCCAGGGCTGAATCAGTCCCTGTCTTTTTGAGGCAGAGTCTTGCTCTGTCCCCCAGGCTGGAGTGCAGTGGCACAATCTTGGCCCACTACAACTTCTGCTTCCCAGGTTCAAATGATTCTCCTGCCTCAGCCTCCCAAGTAGCTGGGATTACAAGTACATGCCACCACATCCAACTAAATTTTTTTTCTTTCTTTCTTTTTTTTTTTTTTTTTTTTTTTTTTTGTGACAGTTTCGCTCTTTATTGGCAGGCTGCAGTGCAGTGGTGCGATCGTGGCTCACTGCAACCTCTGCTTCCCGGGTTCAAGTGATTCTTCTGTCTCAGCCTCCCGAGTGGCTGGGATTACAGGTGTCCACCACCACAACTGGTCCAATTTTTGTACTTTTAGTAAAGATGGAATTTCACCACGTTGGCCAGGCTGGTCTCGAACTCTTGACCTCAGGTGATCTGCCCATCTCAGCCTCCCAGAGTGCTGGGATTACAGGCGTGAGCTACCACGCTAGGCCTAATTTTTGTATTTTTAGTAGAGACAGGGTTTCACCATGTTGGCCAGGCTGGTCTCCAACTCCTGACCTCAAGCGATCCACCCAGCTTGGCCTCCCAAAGTGCTGGGATTACAGGTGTGAGCCACCGTGCCTGGCCCCTGTCTTTTGACTTGGCTGAGAGCCTGTAGCAGGTGATGTGCCCACAGGAGATGCTAGTACTGTTTGTTGAGCATCTCCTAGAGCTGGGCTGGACTGTACTAGCTCACTGAACCCCTCCACACTTGGAAGAGGAAGATACGCTCTCTGCATTTTACTGAGGAGGGAATGGGATCAGACAAGACAGTTGCCCAAGGTCACACAAGTTAACAGCAGATCAAGATAGAGATAACAGCTGAACCCAAGGCTGTCTGACCCTAGGGCTTTACTACAGCATCCGGGTCGTAACCTGCTAGGAGTCATGGAAAAGTGGTTCCCCCTCTCTGGACCCAAATCTCTGCATTTTCCAAGTGAGAACACACTTCCTGCTTCAGCTCTCAGGGATGCTGGTGGGCCAGAGGGTCGCCCTGTTCCCCAGTGAGGAAGGTTCTTCCCTTCCTATCCAGACCTCAAGGACTCACGGCAGCTCCTCTCTTAGGACCAGCATTTAAGAGCAGGAACTTTGGTCAGGCGCAGTGACTCACGCCTGTAATCCCAACACTTTGGGAGGTCCAGGGGGGTGGATCACCTGAGGTCGGGAGTTCAAGACCAGCCTGACTAACATGGAGAAATCCCATCTCTACTAAAAATAAAAAATTAGCCGGACATGGTGGTGCATGCCTGTAATCCCAGCTACTTGGGAGGCTGAGGCAGGAGAATCACTTAAACCTGGGAGGCGGAGGTTGTAGTGAGCCAAGATCGTGCCATTGCACTCCAGCGGCCTGGGCAATAAGAGCGAAACTCCGTCTCATTAAAAAAAAAGAGCAGGGACCTTGAAGGCCAGTGGATCTGGATTCAAATGTGGACACATTACCGCCTGTCTGTGAACTTGGTTTCTATCAACTGAAGCTAAGAACAGGGCCCTCCCCCAGAGCTGACCTAGGAGACAGGCTCCTCATCCACCTAGCCCTGCCCCTGCAGACCCATGTCTCTCACATATTTGCATGACACTCATTATGTTTGGAGCTGGAAGAACTCAGCCTCTCCCCTATGGTCTTGAAATTCCACTCTGGACCCAAATTTGAACATTTCTGCTCCGTAAGCCAGAATCCCGTTATTCAGAGGCCCCCCCTGGGGGGAGAATGCGGGATCCCTGAGAGGCTGCTGCCCCAGCTCTGGGAGCATATCCACCAACTCCCTGGGAGAGTTCTGGAAAGTCCACTGTTCTCCATCTGTTCGTAATTCCAGGGAACTTCCTCTACCCCAAGAAGCTGCCATTGATTTAATTCATATTTAAGTGCATGGCATAAGCATATTGGCATCTCCTGTGTGCCAAACACTTCTTTAAATGCTTTACCCGGGTTATTAAATCCTCCCAACAACTTGTAAGATAGGGACTTTATTGCTATCAATTTACTGATGAGGAAACTGAGCCATGGTAGGGGAGTAACTTGCTCAGTAAGCACAGGGCAGAGGTTTGAACCCAGATGGTCTCCCCGAGTCCATGACCCTGGCCATTAACCCCTGCCAGTTAGAGGTTTCGGTGAGGTGACACACATGACATGCTTAGTTCAGGCCCATTAATGTGCTCCATAAATGTCACTTAATGATAATATTCTTATTAATTAGAACTTATGTCTCTAAGTGGGGTGAAGCCTCTTGGCTTATCTCTGCCTGGCCTTTGCCCATATCAAGCTACTAACTTGCCACAAGGCCCCTAATGAGGTTGTTCAGTGGGGCATCAAGATAAGATCGATCTGAGGCACTCATTAAGGGGTCACGGAGAGCTCATAGGCTATAGCCAGGGGCTGGGAGTGCTGGGTGGGTCCAAGAGAAAGGGGAAAGGAGTCGCCGGGAGGGGCACTAGTCTCATCATCCGTTTCGCACACCATCTCTGGGCCCTGGAGATGACGCCCGGCAGGTGCCGGCTGGAGCTTGGCCTGAAGTCAGCAGGCAGGGGGACTGGAGAGTTTCTCCCACTCAGATATGGGGAGTGGGCTGAGAATGGAGGGAAGAGGGACCCCCCTGGCCTGTGCCCTGTGAGGCCCAAGTCAGTAGCCCTTTTTCCAGCTCTGGGACTCAGGCCTGCCTCCTTAACTGTTCTCACCCATTGCTGCTGCTTCCAGCTTCTGGGATTCAGCCATCTTCAGGGGCTTCTCTAATCTCGTTCTCAGTCTTGTTTATAACCCTGTCAGCTATTGCTCCAAAGATTCTGAACCTGGCTGCTTTTTCCTCCTGTCACCACCGTTGTCTGGGCCACCGCTGCCCCTCACTGGTGCTGTGGCCTCCTGATGGGTCTCAGCCATCTACTCTGACTTTCCTCTCTGCGGGCCTTGCAGTGCTGTAGCTGGAGCAAGAGTCTGAACCCATGATCTTCCCAGCTCATTCCCCTGCTCGAGACCTCCAGCACCCCCACCTCACTCAGGGTCAAAGCCAAAGTCCACACATGGGCCTTAAAGTTGTACCAAGCCTGCATTGCCTCTCTGAGGATATCTCTCTACTGGATATTTTTCAAACATGCCAGACCTAGTAAACACAGAGAGGGTGGGTAACTTTCCCAAGGTCCCACAGCCTTTAAGTCACAGTGCTGGGATTCAAACCCAGACCATTGGGCTTCAGAGTCTGCTATCTTTCTCATGGCACACAAACAGTTTCATTTCTTCCTCTGTGCACCCTTATAAAGAAAATATTTTTTACTGACAAAGGCACTGAGGGTCTTAGAGGGGAGAGCTCCTGCCGGGTGATGTGGTAAATAGGGCTGGGTGATGGACTTGACCTGCAACCCCTGAGCTCATCCTCCATCCCTGGGCTCCTGAGGGTGGGCTTCTTGTGGCTGCGTTGCCCACAGGAAGAAGGCAGGAAGAAGACCAGACAATGCCCCAGGGCAGCAGCTGTGGCTGACCAGGGAGTAGGAATCATCTAAGAAAAGAGCGTGCGCAGTGGCTCACATCTGTAATCACAGCCCTTTGGGAGGCTGAGGCGGGTGAATCACATGAGGTCAGGAGTTCAAGACCAGCCTGGCCAACCAGCATGGTGAAACCCTGTTGGTTGTTGACAAGAAATTAGCTGGGCGTCGTGGCGGGTATCTGTAATCCCAGCTACTCAAGAGGCTGAGGCAGGAGAATTGCTTGAACCCAGGAGACAGAGGTTGCAGTGAGCCGAGGTCGCGCCACTGTACTCCAGTCTGGGCAGCAAGAGCTACACTCCGCCTCACACACATACAAAAAAACTTGTGGCCTTATGAGGAGCCTTGGCTTCTATGGGCAGCTGGGGACAGCAAGAGGTGCCAGGGCCCTAAGAATAACTCTATCCTGCTTCAACTTTGGGCCCCAGATGGGGCTTTCCAGCTCGGTCTGAGCAGCTTCTGGAGGCTGAGTCCCGTGGGAGACACTGGGAGTCCCCTGTGCTCTCTGTCTCCAGTCGGGCCCCTGCATTCGTGCTCTGGCCTCAGCTCTGGCTTCCCTCCAATTTGTTTCCCACACAGCAGCCAGAGGAGCTTTTAAAAAGGTAAATCATTTCATGCTAGTCCCCTGCTTGAAATCCTACTCTGCCTTCCCAGTGCTTTCAGGCAAAGACCCAGCCCCTTCCTTAGTCCAGCCTGGCCCTGCCCTCCCAGGCGCCTCATCTGCACAAATGCCTGCTCTCTGACAGCCAGCCACCCTTTGCTTCCAATGCCCGCCGCTGCCTGTCTGCAGCCTTTGCATGGACCCCTTCCCTGCCCAGAACCACCCCCCATCCCAAGGCTTCTGCTTAAATGTCACCTCATCAGAGAGGCCTTCCCTGGCTGCTCTGTCTAAACTCCGTGTTGAAAAGGTCTTGATAGATTTAAGGAGTGTTGGAAATCGAAGTTGGAAACAGATGGTCGGTGCTGCCAGGAAAAATCAGCACTGAGACAAAGGATCTTACAGCAATGCAATTTTTACTTCCTGGACTGCAGGAAGGGTACCCTCATTAGCCATTGTGCCACAAGAGTACGATGAACAAAGGAAAACAGACAAATTTATCCCTTACATATTTGGGGTCATCCTTACTGCTGTGTTTGATTTCCGTTGGCTGCAGCCAAACCTTACAATTTAAACTAAAACCTGATTGGCTAATAACTTAAAACTTACTTTTTTTTTTTTTGAGATGGAGTTTCACTCTTATTACTCAGGCTGGAGTGCAATGGCTTGATCTCTAACTCACTGCAATCTCTGCCTCCCGGGTTCAAGCAATTCTCCTGCCTCAGCCTCCTAAGTAGCTGGGATTACGGGCGTGAACCACTATACCCAGCTAATTTTTGTATTTTTAGTATTTTTGTATTTTGTATTTCTCCATGTTGGCCAGGCTGGTCTCGAACTCCTGACCTCAGGTGATCCGCCCTCCTCAGCCTCCCAAAGTGCTGGGATTACAGGCGTGAGCTACTGTGCCTAGCAGGACACTTACTCTTTAACAAGAAAAGAAACTTTGAAAAGGAACTTTTCTACTTCCCACAAAGAGGGAGGCTGGAGGAGAAGAATCAAAGAGGAGAAATAGAAAGCAAAATAATTTGTTCTTGGGGACTGGCTGGTGGTGGGCAAGGGGAGGCGCCCATCTCTGGTGTGGGCAGCTGGGTAGATGGAGGAGCTGTATTTGGAAATGTGGAACCTGGGAGGGGAGCGATCTAGAGGAAGGGGAAAGGTGGCACGAGATGCCCGCCTCCCAGCGGGCAGTCAGACACAGGGGTCCATCTTGGTTACTGCTATCTGCCCAGCACCCAGCATATCACAGGCCCTCAGGGGTAGTGTGTGGGCATAGAGGGTTAAAAGCTGTGGACCTCTGGATCCTAAGCTGAAGACCACCAAAGGAGATGAGTTGGCCTGGCCAAGTGTGTAAAGGCAGAGCCTGACAGAGAGTGGCCAGAGGGAAGAGCCCCCACAGGCAGTCTCTGGAGCTGGAGGGAGACCCTCGGGAGAATCGCACACAGCGGGTGCAGCAGGCCCCAGGCAAATGTGGTCACTGGATTCGGCACTATGGAAGCCAGAGCCCTAGTGTCCTCTCCCTGCCTTCACCCAATAATTCTCAGAGTGATATCCAAAACAGTGTTTGACGACTGGTACAGGCTCTTCAGGGGCCACAGTTACTGGGCAAGGCCTTGCAAGGGTGCCTTTGGGGCAGCTGGCCAGCAGCAGGAGGGGAAGCACTGAGCTCTGACCTCTGAGTGCCAGTGCTGTACTGGGGCACCATTTCCCCCAAGGGTCTCAGAGGGATTGGAGCAGCTAGGGAGCCATGGTGGGCTGACTGGCAGGCTGGTGGGCACCAGGGTGATTCTTTGGTGGTACCCTCTGGGCACTCTTGGGGACTGGGGCTAACAGATGGGGAAGGGAGCACACTCAAGGGGTTTAGAAAACGTTTATGTAGGGAAATATATATATATATATATACACACACACGCACACACATTTTTTTTTTTTTTTTTTTGAGACAGAGTCTTGCTCTGTTGCCCAGGCTGGCGTGCAGTGGTATGATCTTGGCCCACTGCAGCCTTGACTTCCCAGACTCAGGGGATCCTCCTACCTCAGACTCCCCAGGAGCTGGGACTACAGGCATGCGCCACCATGCCTGGTGAATTTTTGCATTTTGAAGGGGTTTTACCGTGTTACGCAGTCTGACCTCGAACTCCTGGGCTTAAGCCATCTGCCTGCCTTGGTTTCCCAAAGTGCTGGGATTACAGGTGTGAGCCACTACGCCCAGCCTCCTATTTTTCTGTTCTTGCTTTGTGGATAATGAGATGCTTGGCCCTCCTGATTTAATCTTCTAATTTTCTTCAATGTTTACTCCTATTTTTCATCCTCTTTTTTTGTTCTACTTTGTGGAGGACTTCTTCACTTTTAGCTTGCAGTTCTTTTATTATATCCTGACGGTTGCTGCCATATCCTCTATTTATTTATTTATTTTCCTTTAAGTTCTGGGTACATGTGCAGACTGCGCAGGTTTGTTACATAGATATACCTCTTTTAAATTTCTGCGAGCTCGCTCTTATGTTCTGAATGTTCCCTTGTTTTACGGATGTGATGTCTTCTCATCTCTTTGAGGATACTCATTTCTTTTTTGTTTTGGTTCTTAGGTTGTTGTCTGTTCTCTGCACTGTTTCCTCGAAGTGTTGTCTATTCTCATTTTGTCCCTCATGTTAGAAGCATTTCTTAATGTCTGGCGTTCTCTGGCTGTCCCTTTTATCTTAAAAAAGGGAAAACTGAGGCTCAGGGTGACTTTGTGAGCTGGAGCAGAGCCGGGATGGGAAGAGGAGGCAGGAGTGTGTGCAGAAGGGAGGAAGCTGGCTGGGCACAGTTGCTCACGCCTGGAATCCCAGCACTTTGGGAGGCCAAGACGGGTGGATCACAAGGTCAGAAGATCAAGATCTCCTGGCCAACACGGTGAAACCCCGTCTCTATTAAAAATACTAAAATTAGCTGGGCTTGGTGGTGTGCACCTGCAGTCCCAGCTACTCAGGGGGCTGAGGCAGGAGAATTGCTTGAACCCAGGAGGCAGAGGTTGCAGTGAGCTAAGATCACACCACTGCACTCCTGCCTGGGGGAAAGAGCGAAACTCCATCTCGAAAAACAGAAGGGAGAAAGCCCCCCTGAGCTCGCACCCTGCTTTCCAGAGCTGGGAGGGGAGGCTGAGGTGCTTGGGGAGAAATGAAGGCTCCAAGCCAGGGGTACTGTTTCCAGCACGCCCTTACTAAGTGCTGCTGTAGTCCAGCCCACTGTGGGGACTGTGGACAGGGAAGGGAGAGAGGTCTGAGCTGGATGGCGGCCCACTGGGCCCTTCCTCTGAGCCTCTGCCAGCCCTCTCCCAGTGCACTGGGCCAGGCAAGCCTCTGATGTGCCAGCCAGATGGAGGGCGGAGGAGGGAAGTCCTGATGCCTGCCTCTTCCCTGGGAATTGTGACGTTGCAGTTACTGTCCCTGATAACCCCAGACTGGGCATAGGACCAGCTGGCTGTGCCAGCTCCTGGGGCTGATGAGGAAATCATGAGGTTGCCTTGTACATCCCTTGTCTCCAAGCATCTGTCCACCAGGGATATAGAGCAGGTGTGTACACAGACGTGCATGTGTGCGTGCACATGCATGCACACACACACACACACACTCAACTTCAACCTATTTATCCCCCTTGAGATTTGCTGACTTGTGCATTGGGGCAGAGGGTGCTGGAAGAATTCTGGTCCTGGTTCTCAGTTTCCCCATCTGGTCAATGGGAAGAGCTGGACTGGGAGATCCCCATGTCTCCTGCTGTGGTCCTGCAAGGAGGCTGGTGCTCCTGAGTCTGCCCCATCTGGACCATCAGGCTGGTTGGATCCTGCCCCGGGTTGGTCTACTACTCACTGTTTTGTTTCCAGGAGGAGAGGGATCACCCTCCCAGCTAACACAGCAGAGGGGCTGCAGAACGTCATCGGCATGGACAAGCCGCTCTCCCTCCCAGGCTTCCTGGCCAAGTTTGAGTATTACATGCCAGCTATCGCGTGAGTTGCCCCCAACCTGCAGGTCCTGGGGCAGCATCGATTCCTATGACTAGAACCAGGCCTGTCCCTCAGCCTGTGGGGGCCAGAGAAGGAGCTCTGGGGCAACAGCTGTCTTTCTCACCATTGCTTACACTCAGTGAGTCTCTCCAGTGCCTTTAGGCCTTAGTTTTGCCTTCTGAGATGTGGGTGTGATAGACTGAAATCGCTTCAGCTTCTACAGAGAAATGGCAGAATATGGGAGTTAAGAAGAAACATCCGGCCGGGCGCGGTGGCTCATGCCTATAATCCCAGCACTTCGGGAGGCCAAGGCGGGAGGCTCCCCTGAGGTCAGGAGTTGGAGACCAGCCTAGCCAACATGGTGAAACTCCGTCTCTACTAAAAATACAAAAATTAGCCAGGCATGGTGGTGCATGCCTGTAATCCCAGCTACTTGGGAGGCTAAGGCAGGAAAATCTCTTGAACCTGGGAGGCAGAAGTTGCAGTGAGTCGAGATCACGCCATTGCACTCCAGCCTGGGCCACAGAGTGAGGCTCTGTCTCAAGGAAAGGAAGGAAGAAAGGAAACAGATCCCAGTATTAGACTTTCACAAAGTAACTGTGACATCGGGCAAAATTACCCTTTCTGGGCCTCATTTCCCTCATCTATACACTAGGGCTTGTGACCTTCCTGCTTCACAGGGCTGGAGTTGGACCAGGCCCAGCACTGTTCTCAGGCAGCCCCCTCTTGCTTTGAAGATAACGGCAACCTTTACTGACAGGCACTGTTAGATCATCTGTCATGGCTTCCATTTCTTAATAGCAGAATATCTCCAGCATTACACTCACCTTTTGTAGCTGTCAATAGTCCTACAAGGTAGACAAAATCTTCATTTGCAGATGAGGAAATGGAGGCTCAGGGAAGTGACAGAGCTCACCCAGGAGCATGCAGCTGGCAAGGGGTGAAGCCCAGATTCTTGCCCTGGTGCCACCTTAAGCTTCCTGGCATGAGGCAGGCAAGAATGTGGCCTCGGCAGTCACTGCTGCGGGAGCTCAGGAGCGGGAAAGGCAGAGGGGCTGGGGGCACTTGGGGAAGGCTTCCTGGAAGAGAAAACGCGGGCTGGGCCTTAAGGAATGGAGAGGGTGTGTGATCTCATCCAGAGAGCTCAATGCAGGGATGGTTTGGAGGTTGGGCCAAGCATAGATTATTGGAGACCAGTGAACAAAGTCTTTGAGACAGACGGAGGCCACTGGCTGGGACAGCAATGAGGAGTCCTGGGGAAGGAAGATGTGGTGCAGAAGCCTTTGCGCTCAGCCTGGAAGGTACCGACTGCCCTTATCCTTGGCCCTGGTGGGCAGATGCACAGGCGCACCTACGCTGCCTCCCTGGGGTACCTGATGTGTCTCCTAGAGACACTGCCACAGTGAGATACACATGTAGGTGGAGCTCCTGTACTCACTGAGGCATGTCATGGGGACATGCCACCCTACAGGCAGTTTCTACCTCTCTAGCCTTGAAACAGAAGAGTCCCATTCCTGGAGGCCCACACTGGGCAGGCTGTCAGCCACTGTCTCATCTGAAGCTGCCTGGTCTTTTAGGCTTGACCTCCCCTGACCTCCTTGCCACCATCCACAGATGTTGGATGAAGTTCAAGCCCTCTGGTGGAAGTAAACTGAGGCCCAGGAAGACACGGGGTCAACAATATAGGGCTTGAACCTGGCCCATCTATCTCTTAGTTCAGGGCTTTGTGTTGTGAGCAGAGGGGAGGGCTGAATGTGAGATGGGGGCAGGGAGAGGCAGGGAAGATTCTCTCAAAGTCTTTTTCTTTTTTCCTGTCTTGAGTCGCTGGGGAACGCTGCTAGGTACTGAAAAGGCCCAGAAGGGGTATGGGCGAGTGCTACAGAGAAATTCAATGATGTATTCATTCATTCATTCATTCATTCATTGAGACAGCATCTCGCTCTGTCTCCCAGGCTGGAGTGCAGTGGCACTATCTCGGTTCACTGCAACCTCCACCTCCTGGTTTAAGGTATTCTCCTGCTTCTGCCTCCCAAGTAGCTGGGATTACAGGCACCCACCATCATGCCCAGCTCATTGTTTTGTATTTTTAGTAGAGATGGGGTTTTACCATGTTTGCCAGGCTGATCTCGAACTCCTGTCTTCAGGTGATCCACCCACCTCAGCCTCCCAAAGTGCTGGGATTACAGGTGTGAGCCACCGTGCCCAGCCTCCATCCTCATCCTGGAGATTCGAGAACTTCCCATGACGCCTTCTCCTGAGAGTGGCTGCTCTCCCTCGGGCAGGGCATTTTCTTCCCATGCCGGGCCCTCCCGGCACTGTGTGCCTCCCTCACGCATTCTAGTAACCACTTCATTTTCACTCTTCATCGAGTCCACCGTCATGTGATCAACACAGTGGCCCTAACAGGCCAATTAGTGCCTTGCTTCTGGAGCAAACATGCAGTAATAACAACGAAAATGTTTTGAGCATATGTCCGCTCTGCTCCATGCCCAGGTGGGGTTGATGCAGTTTGATTCCTTTGTCCCCACAATAACTCTTTGATGTAGGTGGCAGAGGGTGACTAACCAGGGGCCACACAGCAGATAGGTGAGGGCACAAGGATTCAAGTCCATGACTGTATCCCTGGTGTCCCCCCATCCAGGCGTCCCTCTGGACTTGTCCAGCTGTGTCCTTTTCTCTTCTCTTCCCTGCCAGCCTTATCTCAATCACCAACAAATATTTGGCTACTCTGTCCTAGGCACGGTCCTTAGCTGAGAGGTCACAGCTGTGACAAGACAGAGGGGTCCTTGCCACATGGAGACTGCATTGTAGTAGGAGATACTGCAAACTGGCTGAGAAGTCATATGACACACAGTGCTGAATGGTGATAAGGACCTGGGAGAAAAAGCCCCAGAGGATGGTGGAGGGGTCATTTTAGGGCGGTCTGGGCCAGGTGCACCTGGTGGCTCGCGCCTGTAACCCCAGCACTTTGGGAGGCTGAGACAGGCAGATCACGAGGTCAGGAGATTAAGACGAGCATGGCTAACATGGTGAAAACCCGTCTCTACTAAAAATATAAAAATTAGGCGTGGTGGCATGCACCTGTATTCCCAGCTACTTGGGAGGCTGAGGCAGGAGAATCACTTGAACCCAGGAGGCGGAGGTTGCAGTGAGCCGAGATCACACCACTGTGCTCCAGCCTGGGCAACAGAGCAAGACTCTATCTCAAAAAAAAAAAAAAAAAGGATAAGGCAGTCTGGCTGGGCACGGTGGCTCACACCTGTAATCCCAGCACTTTGGGAGGCCGAGACGGGTTGGGTAGATCACCTGAGGTCAGGAGTTCAAGACCAGCCTGGCCAACATAACGAAACCCTATCTCTACTAAAAATACAAAAATTAGCTGGGTATGTTGGTGTGTGTCTATAATTCCAGCTACTCAGAGGCTGAGGCAGGAGAATCGCTTGAACCTGAGAGGCAGAGGCTGCAGTGAGCCAATATTGCACCACTGACTCCAGCCTCAGCAACAGAGCAAAACTCTGTCTCAAAAAAAAAAAAAAAAAAGATAAAGTGGTCAGGGAAGGTCTCTCTGAGGAGGTGAAGCTTGAGCTGGTTCTAAACCAGGGGACTGGGCAGAGACACAGTGTGGGACAGTATCAGGGAAGAGCAGGCTTGCAGATGCAAAGGCCCTGAGTGGCAACAAGTACCACTGTCCTTAGAAAGAAGGCTCTGGCGGCCTCAGGGAATGAGTGAGAAGGGAAATAGGGGAGGCTGGCAAGGCCTGGAGGATGTGTGCCTTGTGCGTGGGATCTGGGAGTTGCAATTTCATTCTCTGTGGCAGGAAGCTATTGGGGCTTGGAGGGGAGAAGTGATATGCTTTGATTTATCTTCTTAAAAGATTGTCCCAGCTGCTGGGTGAAAAACAGGATGACAGAGGCCAGCATGGAGACAGGGAGGCCAGTTAGAGATGGCGTGATTCAAGCCAGGACGGAGGGGTGAGAACTGGCATGCACTTCTGAAGTAGAGCTGATAGGACTTGTCCGGCGTCTGGAATCTTATCCAGTGGATGCCCAGAGCTTGGGTCTGGGGGATGAGGAAGGGCCAGAAGTGGGTTTAATCTGACAAGGTTTGGGGACGTCATTTTCTCCCAGAGCTCCCAAGGGACTTATGGAATGGTTCTAACCCCTTTCTTCTCTTCCCAGGGGCTGCCGGGAGGCTATCAAAAGGATCGCCTATGAGTTTGTAGAGATGAAGGCCAAAGAGGGCGTGGTGTACGTGGAGGTGCGCTACAGCCCTCACCTGCTGGCCAACTCCAAAGTGGAGCCAATCCCCTGGAACCAGGCTGAGTGAGTGATGGCCCAGGAAGAGCCGTGCTGAGGGTGTGGCTGGGAGGCTCAGCCCTCAGTCTGGAAGGGCAAACTGCTGGGAGTCCCTGACCCAAGCAAGACCTTGCTCTTACCCCTGCCCCCAGTCTGGCCCATGGGCTCAGAAAGATGGATTTAACTCTGTCACAAGAGACGTGGTTCCCATCCTCGCCTTGGGGTTATATTCTTACCTTGGGCACAAGTGTTTGGCTGTGTCTTGCAACCCACAGCTCTGGCCACAGGCCTGCTGTCCAGGAATGTTAATCTGCTTAGGCAGCAACTTCTAAAGGTCCTGCTCTAACTTCATAACTGGAGTGAGTCTGGCCCATTTCCAGCCCCCTGCCTGGACCCCCATGGATCCCTAAGTGGTATCACAGAGCCACTCTCTGAGCCATGGTTCTGACACATATCGAGTGTGAACACCATGCCAGTCCCAAGCTTAGCAACGCTCTCCCTATGGGGGTGGGGAGGGCCGTGTGGACACCACACACCTCCCACTAAGATCATGGGGCACCCAGCTGCTTTAAGGGCCAGAAGGGACATGCTATGGCCTGGGGGCATCTCTGCCAGTCTTTCCTCTGAGGCAGTGGGTCAGTGTGGGAAGAGGGTCCTCCCCAGAGCCTCCTCTTCCTCTGTCCCAGTCCCAAAGTTGCCCTTTGGCCTTCCCTTTGCCTCAGGCCCATCCCTACTCCTCTCCCCACACAGAGGGGACCTCACCCCAGACGAGGTGGTGGCCCTAGTGGGCCAGGGCCTGCAGGAGGGGGAGCGAGACTTCGGGGTCAAGGTCCGGTCCATCCTGTGCTGCATGCGCCACCAGCCCAGTGAGTAGGATCACCGCCCTGCCCAGGGCTGCCCACCTGACACTGGCCCTGACCTCCTGGCCTAGCAGTGGGGCCATACCTGACCTCCCCTGTGCCCCACACCCCCATGGTGTCCCCTGGAGCCCACTGTCAGGAACTCGGGGCTTCCTGAAATGACTGGAGACCTCCTAGGCAGGCTCACAACTTCCTAGAGACGTACTTTTCTCCCTAGGGATGCCATGCCTTCACAGCCACCCTGCTGGAAACTCAACACCAAATAGGAGCTTAACTATTGAAAACAAAAATCAGCCCATGTTCCTCCCTTGAGACCCTGTGGACCAGGCTCCATCCTGTCTGGGCCACAGAAGCCGTGAATAGGTCTGATTTCCCGGATTTCTGAGGGGTCTCCTTTGTCACTGATGCTGATCAGATCTCAAGTTTGTGCCTCGTGGTGCACAGCCTCACTATGTAACTTGGGGTAGGTCACACCGGCTCTCTGGTTGTGCACCGAGACACCTCAGTTGTGCACTCTCTTGAGATGATCACACTTACTTCATTCCTTTACCCCCAGGATTAGTGAGAACCAAAGCTACCTGCACACATCTCCTCTAATCCTCGCAGCGGGCTGTATAGTAGAACTACCGTTGCTTATTCCCATTTGACAGATGAGGAAATTGAGAGGGAGGTGCAGCCTCTTGGAAGGCATGAACCCTGGATTTGCATCCAGGGACATCTAGTTCCAAAGCCTATGTTCGTTCATAAACACTTCATAATAACTTTATTGGTTAAAAGTACATAATACATTAGCAATATGCTTTGTAATAGTTGAGAGTTCTTAGACGACAAGTTACACTATCCTCCATTTCCTCATGTGCGCGTGGGAGTTAGCCTACCATGAGCACTGTTGGAAACACAGGGGAGAGAAGGGTCCGTGTGTCATTTACTGAGCTCAGGCCTGTCGGTGGTGCTTTACACACATGGCCTTGGCAAAGCCTTGCCACGACCCTGTGCAGTAGCTGGCAGTGTTCTTTCCGAAAAGGGTGGAAACTGAGGCCCTACACAGCAGTTTTCCGCAGGCCATGTGGTTAGGACGTAGCAGTTTGGATTTGAAGACACTGAGCCCTGTTATGTGTTGGCCTCCCATGGGGCGGGGGTGGGGAGGGGGAGTTGGGTAGGACAGCAGGCAGGTGGGCAGGGAGGTCTCTCCATGGT
This sequence comes from Sapajus apella, assembly GCF_009761245.1. NCBI lineage: Eukaryota > Metazoa > Chordata > Mammalia > Primates > Cebidae > Sapajus > Sapajus apella. The sequence continues at coordinate 2,564,518 of NW_022437077.1, forward strand.
GCTGATGACAGAGCCTGGGCGGGCATCTCGCCCACAGACTGGTCCCCTGAGGTGGTAGAGCTGTGTAAGAAGTACCGGCAGCAGACCGTGGTGGCCATCGACCTGGCTGGAGATGAGACCATCCAAGGAAGCAGCCTCTTCTCTGGACATGTCCAGGCCTACGAGGTGGGTCTTGTGAGAAGGAATGGAGAGGCTGGCCCTGGGTGAGCCTCCCACCCATAGTTGGGAGAAATCACAAGAACCGGGGAGCATGGGGTCTCTTGAGTTCTGAAGTGTGTCTTGATTGGGTCTTAAGGCTTGAAACTGGAAGTCATGCCTATAATCCCAGCACTTTGGGAGGCTGAGGGAGGAGGATTGCTTGAGCCCAGGAGTTTGAGACCAGTCAGGGCAACATAGTGAGACCCCATCTCTGCAAATATAAAAAAAATTAGGTATGGTGGTGTGTCCCAGCTACTTGGGAGGCTGAGGTGGGAGGATCGCTTGAGTCCAGGAAGTTGAAGCTGCAGTGAGCTGTGATCATGCCACTGCACTCCAGTCTGGGTGACAGAGGGAGACCCTGTCTCAAAAAAAAAGAAAGAGAAAAGAAGGGAGGGAGGGAGGGAAAGAAAAAGAAAGGAAAGAAAGGAAGAAAAAGAAAAGAAAAAAGCCTCACTTGGTGTTGGGAGTCCTGTGTTTGAGCCTGCTTCTGGCTGTGATCTGCTGTGTGACCCTGGGCAAGACTGCGTATTCTCTGGGCCTCTGGTTCATCTATTGGGATGACTGAGTTGGAGCCGATATCTCAAAAGCCCCTTCCAGCCTAATGATGAATGTGCTTCCTGTGGAAGGGGTGCAGCATGGTGGTGAAGGGTCACGGTTCTGGAGTCCCACTGCCCGAGCTCAGAGCTTGGTTCCACACTTCCTGTCTGAACTTAGTCACGTTACTTGACTCTCCTGAGCTTCAGTCCCCCGTCGTAAAATGGGTAATAGTTGTGAATATTAGATAATGTACGCAAGTCACTTCATATACTGCCTGACACATGGTAACGGGCTAATAAGTGACAGCCACTACTTAAAGACTTGGGGGGTAAAAGTCAGGTTTCCCCATGCTGTTGAAGGAGGCAGCCTGACTGTGGGATGGTTCAAGCTCCACAGCGTGTCAAGGCAGGGCCTGCAGAGGCCCTCACTCTAGGGCGCCCATGACCTGACCTGGCTCTCCCCCTTCCAGGAGGCTCTGAAGAGCGGCATTCATCGTACTGTCCACGCCGGGGAGGTGGGCTCAGCCGTGGTGGTAAAAGAGGTGAGGGCCTGGGCTGGCCATGGGGTCCTTCCTCCCTGCTTTCTCCCATACTTGGCTCCATTCTGCTTCTCTACAGGCTGTGGACATACTCAAGACAGAGCGGCTGGGACATGGCTACCACACCCTGGAAGACCAGGACCTTTATGACAGGCTGCGGCAGGCAAACATGCACTTTGAGGTGAGCGGGCCCAGGAGTGGGAAGAAACCATCCCCGGCTGTCCCCACTTCCTATATAGAGAGGCAGAAAGCAGGGTGTGTCCCAGGAGCTGAAGGGGTGGCCCCAGGCCCAGACATAGGGGGAGGGATCAGCATGGCCTGGGCCATCCCTGCCAGCCACACACCTGCTCTTCCAGGTATGCCCCTGGTCCAGCTACCTCACTGGTGCCTGGAAGCCGGACACGGAGCATGCAGTTGTTCGGTGAGCTCTGGTCCCCTGTTCAGTTTTGTTCCAGGAAGGCCAAAGAGGGAGGAAACTGTAGGAAACAGGCATCGGCCCATGCCGGGTCTCTTAGATATGAAATCTCTTTGACGCCCTGGGAAGCAGGCATTGCTGTCCTCATCTTACAGACGAGGAATCTGAAGCCAGATGTGCTGTGGCTTGACTGGGATTAACCAGCAGAGGTGGGGCCTTACAGCTCATTCAGTTTCAGCACAATGCTCCGCTGCTCTGAGGGAAGCTTCTACACTTCAAATTCCCCCAACTCTGCCTTCTGGGCATCGCATAAGAAGCAGGAATCTCTCCTGCCAGTATGTTTTCTGTACTTGGCACCTGACTCTTGGGACCCCTGGGCATTCCCCTGAATGCCATCTTAAAGCTTTCCACTGGAGGGTCTGTTCCATCCTCCCTGGCTCCCATCCTGTAGTCTAACCAGGGCCAAGCCCTAGGAGTAATATCAGGCCAGCACTGATCCATCTGCCAAGCTTATGAGAAGAGGAGGGACTTGGGCTCTGATGTTCTGAAGACAAGGGGGTCTTGAGGCTTGCCTTAGGAACATGTGGCACCTGTGGAGGTTCTTGGAAGCACGTGGGTATACCATGGGCTGGAAAAAGATCTAGGAGTCATCTGCACAGATATGGTGGTTGAAGGAGAAGCAATGGCCCCAGGAGGTGGTGGAGCAAGTGGGTCTAGGATAGAACCCAGAAGGACAATGATATTTAAGGGACCAGCAAAAGACACAAGTAGGAAGAAAGTCAAAAGTATGTCAGAGAAATCTAGGGAAAGGGTTTCAAGAAACAGCATTATTAAATTCTGCTATACGTGTCAATTATGGTCAGAGCTAGGAAAGATTAGATGTAAGATGATGGTCGGGGATCGTGCTAAGAACAGCTTCCGTGGTATGTTGGAATAGCCCGCTTCCAGTGGGACTGAGGAACAAGCAGGGTAGGGTGCAGACGGGAAGGTTAGAGAGGGTGGCAGCTGGAGGGGATGCTACTTTTTTGGCTCCCTCCCCCCACCACCACTGGTCATCATTCTGCATGGTTCTCATGTCTGGCCCCTCTGCTGCCTTTGCCCAGCTCTGGGCTGCAGGATGGGTTGGAGTCTGGAGTTTCTGGTTATGTAGCCTTGGGCAAGTCATGGACAAGTCACCTGAGTTCTCTGAATTTATTTCCCCCTCTACACAAGGATCAGCTCTTTCAGATCTGTTTGAGGCTGCTGTGAGGATCAAAGGTGGGTGAACATCAGTGTGCTGTGACTATGTAGGAGTAAAAGGAGGATCATTCTCTCCCCCTCCCCCTCCTGCAGTCTCAGAAATGACCAGGCTAACTACTCACTCAACACAGATGACCCACTCATCTTCAAGTCCACCCTGGACACTGATTACCAGATGACCAAACGGGACATGGGCTTTACTGAAGAGGAGTTTAAGAGGCTGGTGAGTGGGTGTGAGCCATACTGGCCTTGACTAGGGTTTGGGAGTATGAGATCTACAGGTCCTGCCCAGGGCCTGGGACCTTTTGGGGAGAGGGAGCAAGTTTGTCTGAACAGTCCAAGACAAGCCCAACCTAGACACTTTCCGCAGAGAAGACATCTTTGGGTTGATGTCCTGACCTAGGACCAGGTTTTTGATCCTTTGCTTGAGTTGAGTGCCTTTAAGAATCCAATGAAAGCTGTCAACCATCTCCCCAGAAAGGTGTGCCCAGCGATGAAGTCTTGCATGCTCTCTTCAGGTTGTTCTTAGATCCCAGGCTGAGTGGGTCCATTCCTGCAGGTGTCTTTGGGGTATCTCTGCCCCCTCTACATGCCACCCTGTTTCAAAGGTTTCCCCAACTTCCTTCTTGCAGCCCTTTATCACATAATGACACATTAAAAACACGACCCCATGGTCTCTACTCTGGCACTTGCTGCCGTGTGACAGTGGACAAATCCCTCCCCTCTAAGCATACCTGCCCATGTTCAGTGAAGAGGATGGACTATCACTACATTGCAAGAGCTGCCTTCTTTGTTCTCTGGTTCCATGTTGTCTGAATTCTGGCCCTTCCAGAACATCAATGCAGCCAACTCCAGTTTCCTCCCAGAAGATGAGAAGAGGGAGCTTCTCGACCTCCTCTATAAAGCCTATGGGATGACACCTTCAGCCTCTGCAGGTAGGTTCCTGTCTGAGCTTTTGGGCGGTTGCCCTGTGCTGGGTCCAGCCTGGCTTTCTGTGGGACTTCTAGCAAGATGCTCTTCCTTTCTTGGGCAGCGCCAAGAAGGTGTGATGACTCCCTGGTTTCTGGGCCCTGGCCGGGTGCAGCATCTCATTAGATTGGCTTGTTTTCCATATAACTTCTTGAGAGGCTGTTTGAAGAGGGGACTTTCTGAAGCCCAGTCCCAAAGATCTGGGGAGACTGGGACATCTCCATGGCTGCCCAAAGCTAAGGGCAGGGAGTCGGGCCCAGGCCTGTTCTGCTCCTTTCTACCACTATGGTCTTGGCACGGCATCTCCTTGCCATCAGTAGGATGGAGTTCTTTTCTGGTGTCCTATGATTTTTACAACAACATCCTGGGTACTCCAAGTCGCCTGATCTTTCTGCTTCTCTGAACCAACGAGCAGGGCAGCACCACTGAGGACGCCACCCCTACAAGCCTTCACCCTGCGGAGTCACCCCAACTCTGTGGGGCTGAGCAACATTCTTAAATTTATTCCTTCCAAGAAGACCATGATCTCGATGGTCAGTTACTGATGCTCCTGAAGCCTGTGTGTCCATTTCTGCACACACGTATACCTCGGCATGGCTGATTCACTTCTCTGATTATGTGCCCTGGACAGGGACCAGCGCCCTTGCACATGGGCATGGTTGAATCTAAACCCCTCCTTCTGTGGCAACTTGTACTGAAAATCTGGTGCTCAATAAAGCAGCCCATGGCTGGTATCATGCAGCACGTGGCATGTAATTTGGTCTTGGGCAGGGTGAAAATGGAAGGAGCTAGGGTCAGCCTGCTCAGTAGCAGGGCTTGAGCCCAGGGAAGGCTGTGAATGCTAGGCCAGAACTCCTAACGCTGTGGGCCAAGAGGGGTCCAGAGACTGTCCTTCCAGAAGAAACAAGGCTTCTCTGGTTGTCTGCTCAAACAAACATTCCCTGAACTCTGAGCCCCTCCTAATTCTAGGTTTTAAGGAGTAAACCTTGCTTTTGAGTTCCTAAAACTGGCAGCTGGGGTGACAGCAGACGAGATGGAAGAGTGCTCATCAGACACTGGGCCTCGGAGTGGTGCTGGCCTGTGCGGAACGCCGCCATCTTCTCAGAATCTTACGCTCCAGAAGCTTGGGGCAAGTCAGCTAATTGTGGACTTGGGGAAAATAAGGCCAAACCCCTGTTTTTGCTGCTTTAAGGAGAAATAATCTTAAACCAGTCACACAAATCATCAGCATTTATTTCCTGGGTCCTAGGTGTCACTTATCCTGGTAGAAAGGGCAGAGGTGGTCAAATAGTTTTGCGCCAAAATCCCTTCCCTAAAAATGGACCTGTGAAGCTCCATGAGGGAACCTCAGAGCTGCACAGACAATGAGAGTTGAGCTAAAATGGCTTAAAAAAATGTGAATTGATTGTCAGCTCTCTCCGTCTCTGCTGAAAAAAGGTTTAAAATTTTTAAAAAGTTTAAAAGTGTTTTCTAAAAAAGGGACAAGAAGGTCTTGACCCAGAAGGTTGGGGCTGGAAAGGAGGTGTTGGTGTTGGGACAGGGTCCCTGCCCAGGCCGCTCGTGAGAGGAGCGTTCCTGCATGGGCTGCTCACTGTAGGGCAGGGCCCCGCCCAAGTCCCGGCACCAGCTCAATAAATAACATTTGTGGTTACAGTGTCTTGAAAGTGTACCTGGGCACGGTGAGAAGGTGGTGGGAATGTGGAGCCTGTGGGTGTGGGCAGAGGGCTTTCCCGGAGTGGAGGCCACAGAGGCCTCTGGGGAGCCTTCTCAGTCTGGCCTGATTTATCTGGGACATGGGGCTCAGAGAAGAGGCTGCTGGGCCAGTGCCAGGGTTCCCCCTCTGGGAGGGGACAGAAGGTATCTCGTCCAGCCTACTTGGACGAGATCAGACTCAAGACGAGGTGGTCCCATCGCTGCTCTGGGGCTGGTTGCCGGCTTCCTTGTCTGGGGCGCTTCCCTCCACCTGTCCTTCTGGAGAGGAGAGAAAGGTTTTTTCTTGGGCACATATACACAAAGTAAAGCATAGAAGGGGGTGTAAAAGGTCCCAGCCAAATCGATCACAGTGGATATGCCCTGGGGAGCAAGACAGGAGCTGGACTGGGGTGGTGGTGGCCAGTGGAACTTTGGCCTGGTCTGTAACATCTTTTTACATGGAAATGCACATGCTGTTAGTATAATTAAAAGTCAATTAAGGGCCATTTTGGATGGGTGCTTAAAGCATCTTGAAGGTCGTTTTATTTGTGCAAGTTCCCAGAGGGGGAGGCCAAATGTTAAGTCCCCAGAGTGTCACAGGTCCTCAGCAAATGGCAGGTGTTCTTCTAAGACAGTAAAGAGCCCTGAACCAGGCCAGCTCAGGGAGTACTGGGGTGTGGCCTGCATTAGGCCTGTGGCTGCCAACCATGCAGCATGGGGTGTGTGCTGGGCCACCTCCCCAAACAGACACCTTGGCAGCTTGAAGGACAGCAGCAGGCTCACAAAGGGGGAACACCTCCCCCGGGGAGGCAGGGTACAAGCTGGGTCTCCACTCTCAGCTTCCTTTGAGCCCCACTGTGCAAGGTGGGACAGGCAGCCCCCACCACCCACTGTACCAGCAGTGCAGGGTAAGGGAAGTACCAAACTCACACCCAGGCCCCTAGTCTCCATGCCCTCCTCCTCAGGCTGCACAATAAACATATCTTTTCACAAGGTGCCCCCACGTGGGGCCTGGCATGTGAGCAGAGTTCAATCAGTGGTGCGTTCTTAAACCCCAGGGACACTGTGCAAGCTCACCGACAGACTGAGTTCAAATCCAGCCCAAACAGACCACACCTTTGCATCCTTCAGGCTAAGCCCTTTACAGAACCAGGAGAACCACCACCCTATGCCTAGCTCCAGGGTCTGCAGACAGATGGGCACTTTTTCATGCAATGCACACAGTAAAATGGAGGTGTAATAAGGGTCATGATATGCACAAGAAAAGCGAGGCTCAGTGAGGTGAGCTGATTTGCCTGGATCAAGTGTAGAGAGCCCTGCTTGCCACCAAGGCCAGTACCTCTTCTACCAAATGTAACCTCTTCCAATAAGCAGCATCCCTGAAGGTTTACATCAGCACTGCCTCACTGTGCCCTGCAACAAGCTAGGAAGTGGGTGGTAGCTCAGTACCCTATCCTGGGAAGCCTGCTCTTATTCCCAGTGGGGCGGTGCCTGGAATTCTGTACTCCCCCTGCCTTGGGGAGTCTGCTGGACTGTGCCTGGCCCACAGCCCTGCCCGTGGAAACAGAACTGCTCACTGTGGCCTCCCGGAAGGCGCCTTGGCCAGTTGCTCTTGCCTGGACGCCACCATGAGTGTTTCCTTTCCTCGGCTCCCCTTTTTAAATGTCAGTCACCCTGGCAGGCAAATGTCATGTGCCCAGAGGAACCCCACTGTAGGGAATCTGAGTCAGGGAAAACAGGTGTTAGGAGGGCCTGGGCACATGGGCCAGCAGCTCCAACTGCTGAGGTGTAGGAGGAGACAGAAATGAGTTCACCAGAGCTGAGGGTGAGGACATAAAAGCGTTGAGAGATAGCCCAGGGCAATGTGCCCAGTGTGGCAGCTGGATATGCTGGTCATTCAGTCGGTCAATGAACAGCCATTGACTTGGCACCTCTGTCATGTGCTAAATGCCACCAGGCACTGAGGGCACAGGACACAGGGCCTGTGCTGGAGAAGTTCAGTCTAGAGCAGGGCACTATGCTCAAAGGGCTCATGGAGGCAGATCATGGAGGCGTCTGGCAGGGGCACTGTGGTCAGGGAAGGCATCTCAGCTGAGCAGATGCCTGGGTCTCTAAGAATGAAGAGAGGCCAGCCAGGCAAGGGGAGGGAAGGAGAAGCAAACAGAGGGTTAGTATGTGAAGGCCCACAGGGGCTTCTGAGCGATCAAAGTACTTTACTCCGGCAGCTGAGAGGATGAGAGTTGAGGCTGAAGAGGTGAGCAGGGCAGAACCCTGTGGAGGTTCTGCCTGGGCCACCTGACAGAGGAGGACTAATAGACCATGGAACAGGGAAGGCTTGGGGGATGGGGTTCCGTCAACAGGTGCTGGGGACTTGCAAGGCGGCCAGATTCTCATTCTATGTTAACTCCCTGGTGGCCCTGAGCAAGCCCCCCAACTTCTCTGGGCCTCAGTTTGTCCATCTACAACATGAGAGGGCTGGTCCATGCCCCTGCAAAGCCTTCTCTGTTCTGTACTTTTAGTTTACTTCTGGCCAGTGAGGCCCAAGAAGACTAGGGCTCCCCAGGGAAAGGCAGGGCTGTGACCCTCCAAGGACAGCCCGGGTGGGACAGACGAAGCCTGACAGCTGTGCTGTGATGAGACACACAGCCTCTGCAGTGCTGCGGGAGCAAGAGGAAAAGGCCTCAGCTAGTGCAGGGGTCAGGGAAGCTTCCCAAGGAAAGTCTGAGGCTGACCGTGGACTTGTGCCAAGGGGTTCTCTGGGTAGTGGAGGGAGGGCGGGGGTGTCCCAGTCAGTACTTGGGTGCGTGGATGCTGTTTCCTTTTGTCATTCAGTCTGTGGTAACCAAGCACCTGCTGTGCGCCAAACAGAACACAAGGCCTCTGCCCTCCTGGCACTCACATTTAGCCACATGAGACCTTGTCAGAGAGGTGAGGGTCATGTGATTGGGAAAGGGTGATCTAGCCCCTGGAGAGGCTTGACTGAGAAACAGACCAAAGGTGGATGTAGCTGGAGGGTGGCAGGGAGAGGAGTGGCATCAGGTGAGACTTGGGCAGGGCCCGGCCTACAGCAGCACTGCCCCAGGGCACTGTGACAAGCTTAGCTTCAGTCAGTGACACACTGGGGAATTTTTTGGCAGAAGCACAATGGACAGAATGGTTTAAACGAGGGCTGCCAGCTGCTGCATTGAGCTAAACAGGAAGGGCAGAAATGGGTGCAGGCAGGCCAGCGGGGAGGCCACATAGTTGGCCAGGTGAGAGCTGTGAGTGGCCAGAACCAGCTATGGCTATGGGGTGGCGAGAAGTGGAAGGGCCTGGGATGTACCTTGGAGGAGAACTGACAGGACTTATGGGTGGATCGGGGGCAGGGAGACAGGAAGAGCCCTGGATGCCCAGCCAGAGAGTCCTTGGGGCCTGAGACTCAAACATCTTCCAATCTAGAGACTGCTGGACTCAGCCACTGGCAGTCCATCAGGCCATGAGACAGGCCTCATTTAAATGCAGTTTCTTCTCTAAGAAAGTGTGGGCAGTCTAGGACTTGGAGGCCAGACCGGGTCCGGGCAGAGGGCCTCTGGCATGCAGGAGTGCCAAGGACCTGCTGGCTCTTACCTGCCCCCTCAAGTGCCAGCTCACCCATGTCTCCAGCCAGCTTCCTCACGCTCACAGCCTCTGAGTCTCCCTGGATGTCGGGGACCGCATTCCGACGGCCTGTCCGGTCACAGGAGATGAAGTCCGAGTAGGAGGACTCGACCTCCATCATGCCTGTCGCATCGCTCCTCAGGCCTGTGGGAACAGGAGGCGGGGGGCAGAGGTAAGTCCAGATGCATTCTGCACAGAGGACAGCTCCAGTTCCCTGGCACAGGTGGCTTCTGTCAAAATGACAGTTACTGCCTCTCAATGAAAACAAAACAAAAAGCACAGAAAAGTACAAAGAACAAAACAAGTCACTCATAATTCCATACCCAGACAACCACCATCAACATCTTGAAAAACATGGGTTCAGACTTTTCTTTAATTAAAATTATTGACAAACTACATACATTATCCATACCACATGCCAGGCACTGGCCATAGACTGTAGATGCCGCTATGAACAAATTGGCCATGGTCCCTGACCTCACAGAGCTTACCATCTACCACAGGCGGCATAAAATCACCTTAGACCTAGGTCCTGGCCTAGGTGTGCAGGGCTTCAAGGGAGAATGCAGGCTGCTGGAGTGATCGCTAGGGCCTGCCCAAGGCTGAGGGTCATGAAGTGACATTTTAGTTGAGAACCAAGGATGACGAGGCTTCATGTAGATGAAGAGTGAGGGAAAGAGCATTAAAGAGAGGGGAAGAACATGTGTGCAGGTTCCAAGGAAGGCAGTCATGGGGGCTTGGAAAAACAGGAAGAGCCAGCAGGCAGGAGTATGGCAGAAGAGGGGCAATGACAGCGAGGACACTGCTGAGGTAGGCAGGGGCCAGGCCACATCTGGAACTTGGTCCCTGAGGGGCTTTAGGCCAGGTCATGAAGGAGCAGCTGTGCATTTTCAAAGATGACTCCAGTGTTCAGGCAGAGCAGTGCTGGGAAGGGGCAAGTTAGGAGGCTCCTAGAGAAGTTCAGGTGCCAAGAAGGTGGGTGGTGGAAGGTGGTGGTGAGGATTCTAGATGTAACTTGGAAATCAAACCAGCAAGACGTAGTGTTGGACGATGGGTAATTGATGTGAATAAAGGTTGACAGATGATGTGTGGTTTGCTGACATGAGTAAGAACAGAGGAGGAATATTTGGGGGCATAAAGTCCTATTTGGCCATGGTAGCGCTGATATGCCTGTGAGCCCTCCAAGGGGAGAGGCAGAGCCTTAGGTACATGGAATGAGGAGGCTGGAGCTCAGAAGAGGGGTGGAGTGGGAGGAAAGATATGAAATTAGTAGTTCTTACTACAGAGATGGTAGTTAACAGCTCTAGTGGTTGGTAACACAGCCTAGAGAGAGAAGAGCGCCACATATATAAAGAAGAGCCACATACATTCAGAAATGATTTGGGGCCATACTTTATGTTGCGTTTTATAGCCTACTCTCTGGGATGCTTTAGAACATGTCGCTAAGGCTCCCTCCACATGGGTTTTGTGCCAGCATACTTGGATGGGCCATGATTTACTCTAGGATCAGTCCTCCAGAAATGAACACGGAGATACTTTCCAGTTTTCTACCGCCATATACGGCACGGGGCCTTTATGTAAGTCTCTGTGCCTATCCCTAACTATTTCCTGAGAGTATATTCCTAGAATTGCCGAGCTAAAGGGAAGGGTGAGGGAATTTTTAGACTTTTGACACATTTCCAAGTTGCTTTCCCAAATGGCACAGTGGTATTTATGACAAAAAATTGGCAGGAAGACTTATAAAGTCAGTACTATTTTTATATTCCCACCAGTAGCACACAGGTTGTCTATCTGTACTCTTGGCAACAAGAAGTACCGCTACTATATTAATAAAAGGTTAATTTGCTAAGGGGATACTAGTATCTCTCTCATTGAGTACCTATGGTTTTCTGAAGGCAATTAAGTAGCAGTCATTGCATGAACTCTGGCTACCTGGCAGACCTGAATTAGGAAGTGGGAGGGGTGGTCTAAGCAGTGGCCTGACTTGAGTTCACAGTCCCGTGGGGTGGGCCCAGCAAATCCTAGTTCTAGACCCACTCAGGCAAATGCCCAATGTTTTTAACAGTGTGAGGATGTTTTCTGCACATGGTCAGTAATAGCAATGTATAGGAAACCACCCAAATGTCCACCAGGAGGTTAGGCATTGTGTGAATTATGAAGTATTCATAAAAAAGAAACGTGCTGGGCAGATGTGGTAGCCCACACCTGTAATCCCAGTACTTTGGGGGGCCGAGGTGGGTGGACCACCTGAGGTCAGGAGTTCGAGATCAGCCTAGCCAACATGGCGAAACCCCGTCTCTACTAAAAACACAAAAATTAGCCCGGCATGGTGGTGTGAGCCTGTAATCCCAGCTACTTGGGACGTTGAGGCAGGAGAATCACTTGAACCTGGGAGGCAGAGGTTGCAGTGAGCTGAGATCACGCCACTGCACTCCAGCCTGGGCTACAGAGCAAGACTCCATCTCAAAAGAAAAAGAAAAGTGCCATACAGCCACTATGGAAAGCAGTATGGAGGGTTTCTGAGAGAATTAAAAACAGAACTACCAGATAATCCAACAATCCACTACTAGGTATATATCCAAAGAAATGACATTGGTATGTCTAGAAGACATCTGCCTGCCTATGTTTACTGGAGCACTATTTATACTAGCCAAGACATGGAATCAACCCAAATGTCCAACATGATTGGATACAGAAAATGTACGCATACACAAAGGAATACCATTTAGCCACAAAAAAGAATGAAATTGTCATTTGAGACACCATGAATAAACTTGGAGGACACAATGTTGAGTGAAATAAGCCAGACACAGAAAGACAAATATGCATGATTTTATTCATAAATGGAATCTTAAAAAAAGAAAAAAACAGTATTATAGAAGCAGAGAACAGTGGTTATCAGAGAATAGTGGGGGAAGAGGAGAGAAAAGGATGGAAAGTTGGTCAACAGGTACATAGTTACAGTTAGATAGGAGAAATAAGTTCCTATTCTATTGCACAGTATGGTGATGGTTAACAATAAGGTATTCTAGGCCAGGTGAAGTGGCTCACACCTATAATCCCAGCACTTTGGGAGATCAAAGTGGGTGGATCACCTGAGGTCAGGAGTTCAAGACCAGCCTGGCCAACATGGCGAAACTCTGCTTCTACTCAAAATATAAAATTAGGTGTGGTGGCACACATCTGTAATCCCAGTTACTCTAGAGGCTGAGACAGGAGAATCACTCAAACCCAGGAGGCGGAGTTTGCAGTGAGCTGAGATTGTGCCACTGCAGCCTGGGCAAGATAAAGCATTCTATATTACAAACTAACTAGAGAGGCTTTTGAATATTCTCATCACAAAGAAATTATAAATGCATGGGATAATGGATAGGCTAACTGTCTCAATTTGATTATTATACAACATATATGTATCAAAACATCAAGTTGTACCCCGCAAATACGTACAATGACATGTCAGTAAAAAAATAATAATAAAGTGAGAAATGTGCCAGACGGACCTGTACTGACATAAGACAATGTCTGAGATAAACTGGCAATTGAAAAATGGAGGTTGCAAAACAACACCTAAAATAAAACTCAGTTCCTGTGGGGAAAGACAGCAGACGTATGAAAAAAATCTGAAAAACATGTATCAACCTTGTCAATTGTCGTTGTTTGTGATTAAGGGGAACTTTTGTTTTCTAAGTCTATATTTTTTCAATGGTTGAAGTTTTTATAAACCCAAATTATTATGCAAGGCTTTTATAAGGTAGCTGACATTGGCAGGAAGTACCCAGAAAGCAAGTAGGGTGGGGCTGAGCCAGTAAGTACTGTAGAGGGGCATGTGTGTGTGAGAGGGAGGAGAGGAAGATCATTATGGAGGGTTGGGCCCATATCCCCCACAACACCTAGTGAGTGAGTGAGTGTGTGTGTGTGTGTGTGTGTGTGTGTGTGTGTGTGACAGAGGATCAGTATGGAGGGTGTGTGTATGTGTGAGAGAGAGAGAGAGAATCAGTATGGAGAGCTGGGCCCACATCCCCCCACAACACCTAGCTCAGAAGAGACACCTAAAAAATGAATTAGGGGCACTCAAAGATCAGATACGTGAGACAGGGAGGTGTCCCATGGTAGAAAGAGCAAAGAATGAGACACATGACCTTAAACCCAAGCTCTGTCACCAAACCCTGGGCAAGACCCTGCCTTTCTTCGGGCCTGCGTTTCCCCTGTGTAAAACAGAGGCTAGGCCAGGACACTGTCCACAGCAATTCCCCCGGGCTGCAGCAGATGGCGCGCCCTGCCTATCTTCCTAGTGGTCCTCAGTACTGCTCTAGTCACGCTCCGCCACCTCCTTGACTAAAAGAATTCTCAGAAGTTCCAGAGGTGGCTCCTTCTGCAGATCACAGAGGTTCACTCCTGTCCTCTCCCTCTGGGAAAACTGCTCTGTGATTCAGGACAGAGAAATGGCTTATGATAATAACAGTAATAATAGGATAAAAATGATGCCGAAATTATTCCTGCAATAAGGAAAGGTACTATGGACCAGGTGCCCGTGTTTTCACACACATCATGCACTCAGTGGCCACAGCTGTCCTCTGAGGTGAGTGAGGCTGGTTTAGAGCCACAGCTCAGAAGGGCCTCAGCCCAACCTGAAACCCACTGCTCTGGGGAGGGACAAACCCCAAGCAGGCCACGCCGGCTCCTGGAGCCTCCAAGTCCTCAGCTCTTTTCCTCAGTTAGAATGTCACCTCCACAGGAACAGGAATTTTGTATGGATTTCTCCCATGTCCAGCTGAAGCCTAATCCTGGTAGCTGAGCCAACAGACTCCGGCTGTGCCATTCCCTGATTCTCCCCCAACACCTGGTGAACAGCAGGTGCTCCTTGCACACTCGCTGGATTTCACTTTCAGGTCTCTGAAGGAAAGGGAGTTTGTATCTATCTGTCTTCTCCCCCGCTGCCAACCCCCCCCCCCTCTGTGGGGAGGAGAAGCGGTTCCTTCTTGGGAGTGGTGAGAAAGGCCCTCATGCCCTGTGGAGGGCTGTGCAGGTGTTCTTGTCCTAGGAACTGACACCATGGGATGGAGTTACAGACTCCACCGAAAGGCTAGCTTCCAGCTGGAATGTCTCCTGGGGCTTTGATCACACGCTTGCCGTCTGATGTTACAAGCTGCCCAGTGCAGGACATGGCCCTCAGGACATGGAGACAGCAAGTGCCACACTCAAAGCCCAATCCTAGAAAACATTAACTGGGCCAACATCCTCCAGCTACCCTATCCCCTCAGGGAACAGCAATTCCGAAGACGAAGATGGGTCTGGTGAGCTCTCCAATCCAAAGCAGAAACACATAATTTCACTTTTCTGCCATATTTGTATTCGTCACTCACCCTCTCATCTTTAAAGTCAACAGCAGGCCGGACGCAGTGGCTCACGCCTATAATCCTAGCACTTTGGGAGGCCAAGGCGGGCGGATCACAAGGTCAGAAGATTGAGACCATCCTGGCCAACATGGTAAAACCCTGTCTCTACTAAAAATATTTTAAAAATTAGCTGGGCGTGATGGCATGTGCCTGTAGTCCCAGCTACTTGGGAGGCTGAGGCAGGAGAATTGCTTCAACCTGGGGGGCAGAGGTTGCGGTGAGCCAAGATTGTGCCTTTCCAGCCTGGGCAACAAGAACAAAACTATGACTCAAAGAAATAAAAATTTAAAAAAATAATAATAAAGTCAACAGTAAATGGGAAAATGAAGAATCCTGGGAGTTGGAAAGCATGTCAGAAAATGGTCATTCTCATGTGTAAACTGCCAGGACCTCCTCGGGCAGTGACTTGACAGTGTGTATCCAGAAACCTCAACTTTTTTCATACCTTTGAGCTACTAAATCAGTTTACAATAATCTATTCTAAGAAAAAAATCCAAGATGTCCATGAAGATAAAGTGTACAAAGATGTTCACACAGTATTATTATTTTTTTTGAGACAGGGTCTCGCTGTCACCCAGGCTGGAGTGTAGAACTACAATCATGGCTCACTGTAGCCTCAACCTCCTGGGCTCAAGCCATCCTGTTGCCTCAGCCTCCTGGGTAGCTGGGACTAAACCATGCCCAATTTTTTTTTTTTTTTAAAGAGATGGGAATCTCATTATGTGAACCAAGTGATCCTCCTGGCTTGGACTTCCAAAGTTTGGGATTACAGCCCGGAGTCACTGCACCCGGCCCACAGTATTACTTATAATAGCAGGAAACTAAAGACACCAAAATGAGTTTCTAAATGGACATGTTAAATGTCCTAAATGGACAATGGAGAATTATTAATATATACATATTTAACTTATTTATATCTAAATGAAATACCATTCAGGCATTAAAATTACACTTGTGAACATTTTTTAAAGACATGAGAAAATGTTCACATATAGTTAAATGAAAAATAATCTGATATAATTACCTACATTAATATTTTTATAAGATTTTTATATCGGTTATATTTTCTTTTTTATAGTGAACACATTCACTTTGTCTTAAAATTAGATTATGTGTTGTGTGCGGTCTAAAATTCAAAAGGTACAAATGGACAGAGATAAGAGCGTAGTCTCCTTCCCATCCTATCCAGACACCCTCCCCAAAGCAAGCATATTCTGGTGTCCTTCCAGACAAAATCTATAATATATACGTGTTCCCTCTTTTTCTCCTTCCCTTCCTTTTTCCTTTATTTAAAATAAAATTTTGTTTTCCATCTTGCCTTTTTTTTCATTTAAAAATATGTCTTGGCTTTGGGAGGCCGAGGCAGGTGGATTGCTTGAGGTCAGGAGTTGAGACCAGCCTGGCCAATATGGTGAAACCCCATCTCTACTAAAAATACAAAAATTACCTGGGTGTAGTGCACGCCTGTAGTCCCAGCTATTCAAGAGGCTGAGGCAGGAGAATTGCTTGAACTTGGGAGGCAGAGGCTGCAGTGAGCTGAGATTACACCACTGCACTCCAGCCTGGGTGACAAAGTGAGACTCTATTTCAAAAAATATATATATATGTACATATGCCTTGGAAACAACTGTAGATCGCTCTGAAGCCATTACAGCACTGATTACATCAAGACACTGAAAACAAACCCAAAGTAATAACTAAATTGTTCCTTTTATTGTCCACACGATCACCATTGTAGATTGATTTAATTACTTCCCTATTGATGGGCCTGAGGGTTGTTTCCATAAATGTGTAATTGCCACCTCAAAGGACTTTTTTATTATAATAGGTATTGCAAAATTCTTCCCACAGAAGTTAGTTCCTGTCTCTCAGTCTGTTTTGTGCTGCTACAACAAAATGAGTCTGAGTAATTTCTAAAGAACAGAAATTTATTTCACACAGTTCTGGAGGCTGCAAAGTCCAAGATCAAGGTGCCAGCCTGTGGTGAGGCCTGCTCTCTGCTTCCAAGGCAGGACCTTGAACACTGTGTCCTCATAGGGCAAATGGCAGAAAGGCAAAAAGGGTCAAACTCACTCTCTCAAGCCCTTTTATTTATTTATTTATGAGATGGAGTCTTACTCTGTCGCCCATGCTGAATGCAGTGGGCACGGCCTTGGCTCACTGCAACCTCCTCCTCCCAACTTCAAGCAATTCTGCCTCAGCCTTCCAAGTAGCAGGAATTACAGGCTTGCTAATGTTTGTATTTTTAGGAGAGACAAGGTTTCACGATGTTGGACAGGCTGGTCTTAAACTTCTGACCTCAGGTGATCCGGCTGCCTTGGCCTCCCAAAAGTGCTGGGCTTACAGGCATGAGCCACGGTGCCTGGCCTCCAGCTCTTTTACAAAGGCACCTAATCCCATTCACAAGGAAGGCGCCCTCATGATCGAATCACCTCTTAAACACCCTACCTTTTAACATTATCACATTGGCATTTTGGAGGGAACATATTCAAACTATAGCAATTCCCAGAAGGTTTATGAGATGAGTACTTTGCTTCACCAGATTCATCTTGATGCTGTTTTGTTCCTAATCTAAAAGGTGATTTTAAAAATAGTGCCTGATTGTTTTAGTTCCTACTGCACCTAGGAGCAAACCTGAGCCTCTTCCCATATGCATCTCTTTCTCTGTTTACTGTTTCTTCAAATCCCTTTGTCCATCTCTAATGGATTTTAGGTCTTTTTCTTACTGATTTGTAGGAGCTCTTAATATATTAAGGCAATTGAGTCTTTTGACTAGTTAGTATTTACCAGTATTTTTTACTTGTCATTTGTACTTTATTTTTAACACTTCTCCCCACACACATTTTTTATATTCATTAGTAAAGTTAATCTATATTTTATTTTATGGTTTCTGGGCTTTGGAATATAATTAGAAATGTCTTCCCCACTCTAAGATTAGTAAAGAAACCCCCTTGTTTATTTCTGGTACTTGGTTTCTTGAGACAGTCTCGTTCTGTCACCCAGGCTGGAGTGCAGTGGTGTCAGCTTAGCTCACTGCAACCTTGAACTCCTGGGTTCAAGGGATCCTCCTACCTTAGCTTCCTGATTAGCTGGGACTACAGGTGCATGCCAACATGCCCAGATAATTTTTTTTTAAGAGATGGGGTCTCACTATGTTGCCCAGGCTGGTCTTCATCTCCTGGGCTCAAGTGATACTCCTGCCTGAGCTTCCCAAAATGCTGGGATTACAGGTGTAAGCCACCATGCCTGGCCTCTAGTACTTTTATGGCTTCACTTTTCATATTTAAATCTTTGATTGATCTAAAATTTATTTGTAATAAGCTATGAGTTACAGAGCCACCTTCATTTTTTTCTACCTATCTCAAATCATTTGTGGAGTAATCCATCATTTCCTTACTGATTTGAAAAGTTATCATTGTTAACATACATGAGGGTCTGTTTCTGAATCTTTGAATCTCTTCAACTGATCTATCTACTCATGTACTAGTAACATGTTTTCTATTACTTTAGCTTTAAATTAAAAAAAAATAACTGTAGGTTTCCTTCTCATGGTTCAAATCTTTTTTGGCTTTGATTTTTTTTTTTTCTGGCTGTTTTTGCTAGTCTGTTTTTTTATAAGTTTAATAGTCATTTGTCTCTAGAAGAACTTTTGGGTTAAAAGAAAAAAAATGTCATTTAACTTGTCCCCCAAATTCTCTTGTATTTATCAGGACTGCACTAAATGTATATAGTAATATCTGGTACCTGAATATAGATGGAAATCACATTTTTATGATACTGAGTCTTTTTTCTTTCACAATTCCTCTCCTACAAGGTCAGGCACTCGGACTTCCCTTTTGTTCCTCCGGGTGCTCCAAAGGGCTGACCCAATGCCCGGCATGTGCTGGTGCTTGACTCTTACTACGGAATGAATGATGAATTACTGCATGAGTTCTACTTCTGATTTGCAAAGTTAAGTGCCTTCCATGTATTCTCTCATGTAACCCTAAACACAATGAACCGGCACTATTCTAATCCTCATTTTAAAAATGAGGAAACTGAGGCTTAGGCAATAAAGCAACTGCCTCCAACTTCTTGGAATGCTCTTTTACATTCTCCTAGTTCAACACCTTGACTACTTGTATACCCCCTTAATTCCATCCTTTACTCTCTTGTACTGTTTCCTCTAACTGTTCTACACATCTCATCCTCTCTCATGACATCATCTTCCATTCATTTCAATGTCGATGCTCTCACTGCGGAGCTGCAGACATCTGGCTGAACCCACCCGGAGGATATGAACAGAATTATGCTCTCCCTCCTCCAGGACTCCCTCTCATTCATTCTCTTAGTCAACAGCCACCTCCATAATCAATTATGCAAGTCAAAAGCCTATTACCCTTAACACATGCCTGACTTCTTCCTCTCTTTAAAAAGGCATCCTGCACCTTAAAGCTCAATTACCCAGGTTCATTTATTTTCTCTCTTCAGTACTTCAGGTCCATCCTCCCATTTTCTCCATGCAATAATCATGGCCTCGGTTAGGCTTCATCATCTCTATTCGGTCTATTCCAACCTTCCCCAATCGTTTTTTCTGCCTCCAGTCTTCTCACTTATTCCTCGTCTTGCCCCCCACCCCTCCCCACCCCCAATTCATCCTCAAGCTCTCTGTCCTTTGCTTCAAGGGGGACATTCCCAAACATCAGCTGGCTCATCCTCACACCCAGCTCAGAAACCTTCAATGATTAAAAAAAAAAAAAAAATCAGGCAGATCCATTTAAGTCTACTGACATGGAAGGATGTTCTCAATAAATGATTCCTAATATGCCCGAACACATGGGTCTACAATCTTTTCTCTCTTGAGTTCTGAGTCTTTACTTTCAATAGCCCATGACCTATCTCCAGCAGGGAGACAGCTTTGATTCATTCAGGACTGTCACAGGGCGAACAGCTGTTCAATTAATGAAAAGTTGTAGACTCTAACTGGAAGACATCACAGAGCTCATCTAGACAAGCCTCTCATCAACAGGTGCAGAAACTGAGGCTCAGAAAGGGAAAGGGTCTCGTCCAGGGTTCTTGATCTAGCAGTCCTAACTCCTGGTCCAGAGCTCTCTTAGCCACATCACACTGCCCCCTTGGGAGTCCCTAATGACATTACAAATCTCTGAGGGGAATGGGTGGCAGGGTAGAAGGCATCTAGGGTGCTCGTCCAGCCCAGCTGTTTACCAGCTGTTTACCAGCTGTGAGGCCGTGCACAACTCCCCTCACCTCAGCAAAGCAGGGCTAACAGTCACACCCTGCAACTCAGGGGGCTGCTGTGAAGATTCAATATGATGATGATGCAGAAAGTATACTGAGTGATGTGGAATGTAAACGGCATGCAATTAATAAATTATTCGTATGGTTCATTTGTGGGCTGAGTTAGTAAAACCTGCCTTTGGACATTTCATTCAGCTCCTTTGTTTTTACTCTGTTTAATGGTGCTACCGAAGACTAAAACTTCCTTCTTTGGTGCTTTACAGTGTTGAGTGGTAAGAATATAAATTCCACAGAAGTGGTGTCCCTGGCTGGTGTGTTTACTGTTACGTCCAGAAGGCCCGGCACATACTTGAAGCTCAATGAATAGTTGATGAATGAGTGAATAATAGAAGATGTTCTAGATTACAGGGAAGAAAGAGGAAAGAATGTGCGGCCCTGCATCTTAACAGTGGCTGAAGATCTGGTTCAACATCCAGGCAGCAGGGTGACCCCTGATGAGTCCCCTTTTCTCTCTCAGCTTCCTTTCCCACCATCTGAATAATGAAGTTTGAAATATCATCTCCAAGTCTTCCAGTCTTTCTTACTTTCTTCCTTTTTTTTGAGACAGTGTCTCACTATGTCGCCCAGGCTGGAGTGCAGTGGCACAATCTCCACTCACTGCAACCTCCGCCTCCCTGGTTGAAGTGATTCTCCTGCCTCAGCCTCCCAAGTAGCTGGGATTACAGGCATGCGCCACCACACCCAGCTATTTTTTTTTTTTTTTTGTAGTTTTAATAGAGATGGGTTTCACCATGTTGGCCAGGCTAATCTTCAACTCCTGACCTCAAGTGATCCACCTGCCTCTGCCTCTGCCTCCCGAAGTGTTGGGATGACAGGCATGAGCCACCACATCCAGCCTCCAAGCCTTCCAGTCTTGATATTTCATTTGTTCATTCAATGTACTGAGCACCTTCTATATGCCAGGCATTGTGCCAGGCACAGGGTATACACTGGAAACTAAAAAAGATAGTTACCATGTGTAAAAAGAAAAAGGCACTGAACAAGTAAATGAATCTATCATCACAGATTATGATATGTGCTATGGGAGAAGAGGAGAAGGTTCTCTGCATGTGGATCATTGAGTTAATGGCTATATGAACAGGAAAGGCCTCTTTGAGGAGGTGGTTTTTGCTGAAATCTACAGAAAAGTTGGATAGAGAGTGACCCAGAGAGCCAACAGGCAATCTGAGTCTAAAAACAATCTAGAATCTCCTAGCTCAGCCTGAGCCCTATGGGGTGCTAAAGAACGAAGCTCTTTCTTTTCCTCATCCTCAGGAGGTTTTGGTGTCTTGTGGGATCTGAATGACTGCCAGACATTTGATTGACCTTGAATGCCCAGGACAAAGGGTGAAGCCCTTATACTCTGTCCCCAGACCTTTTGGGGCCCTGGGGTCAGAGATTATGATGCCTGCAGGTGCTTGCTCAGGGCATTTCCCCACAGGAAGCCACTTCTCCCCTGGGTTTTTAATACTCCCCCTAGCTTTGTAAATTGGAAGAGGCCCCAGGCTCTGCCAAGAGCTACATGGTCTGTTCCAAGTCTGCAGCTATTAGTCCTCATTGCTCAGGCAGATTCCATCACAAGCTCCAAATTGTTTTCCAAATATACTAGAAAGGTCATTTCCTGTTTTTTTTTTTCTTTTTTAAAAATTCAGTATTTGCAGAGACCATACAAAAAGCAAACAGATTTTGCAGAAAACATGAAGCACAGAAGTGGGACTTGGTCTCACAGGAGAAGTTTTATCAGGGGTGGGCAAAATACTTTCTAAGGCTTCTCTGAGGGAAGAAAGGGCCATGGAAACAAATGTCAGGGCCTACTGAACTGGCATTCGTCAAATTCCAAGGGTAGCGGCTTCTCTCTGTGATGGAAAGCCAGAAAAGAGAGGGACTGAGGCCAAAAGAAAACTCAGGGCCACAAATTGAGAACATTCCAAGAAGCTGGGAAAGGACAGGACTGCTGGTGCTAGCCACGTGTCACCTGCCCGGGGCTGGCTGCAAAGCCCTACCCAGTGCCTTAGGGACATAACCAACACAGGGTCACCAGAGAGGAGCCTGTTGCCTGCCTGGGTAAGTGCCTGCTGCCATTCAAAGAGTGACCCTGGGTGAGGCTTTGTTTGGAGGCAGAGAGGCAAGGCCCTGGCCTCTGCATCTACAAGGCCTAGACCCAAGCAGGCCTGGGTGCAGTGGTAGGGAGGGAAGGGCAGGGTGCTGGAGTCAGACAAGGTCCTAAGCGACTTCCACGCTGCCTTTCCCCAGGGACACCTTTCTGTCCTCCTCTTCCAACTCATTTCTTCTAAGACCACTCCCCTCATGGGACTTCCAGACACCACACCCTCTGGGCCTTTCTCCTACCACTCTGCACAGCCACCCCCTCCTGCTTGGACTTTTATCTTAGGATGCTAATCTCTTCTGTTTGCTCCCTAAGGGCTCTTATCTGTTCCCTGAAATATTCTATGCTGGTGACCCCCAAAGAGCCCCAACCCTCTCTTAAGAGCTCTAGATTTGTGACTCAGCCTATTGAGCATGTCATTTGGCTATACCACCAGAACTGCAAGCTTCAGATGTCAAGCCACCAGCCTGCTTGCCCTGGCCTTCCCAGCTCAGCAAGGGCACTGCCATCTGCCCAGCTGGAAACCTGGGACTATCCTTGACCTCCTTTCTCCTTCACCACCCATGGACAAATTTTCACCAAGTCCTGTCATTTATTTTTTTCCTTAAAAAATTTTTTTTTTTTTTTAAGAGATAGGGTCTCACTATGCTGCTCAGGCTAGTCTTAAATTCCTGGCCTTTAGCAATCCTCCCACCTTGGCCTCCCAAAGAGCTGGGATTATAGGCATGAGCAACAGTGCCCAGCCTGGTCCTTTTGTTTCTACCTGCAAAACAGAGCTTGACTCTGCTGACCTCTCTCCTCCACCTGTACCATTCAGGGTCCAGGATGTCTCCCTGGGACCCTCAGCAGAGCCCCTGACCAGAGTCCTATGTCCCTCTCACCCCTAGCCCAAGGTCTGTTTTCTATATGGCAGCCAGGGTAATGTTCTCAAAATGAAATTGGGTCATTGGAATTTCCCTGCTTGGTTCAACCTTTGATGCTTTTCTGTTTCACATCTAGTGAAGTCCACATTCCTGAAGCCAGGCCCTGAAGTCCTGCATGGATCTGGCTCTGCCTGCCTCTGCAAATGAGCCTTTGTCCCATTTCTGCTCCCTTCTTGGTCCATTTTGCTCTGGTCACACTGGGCCTCTCTTTAAATCCTCAAACTTCATTTAATTCCTGACCTCAAAGCCTTTACTAGACTATTTCCTCTGTGTACAACATTCTCTGTCACCTGCTCTCTATAGAGCCTCTGAAGTGGATAAGCGAATTCCTGGCCTTGGTTTTTCAAACATTCCTGCTCTAGGACCTGACATGGGGCTCCTGTAGGGCACACAGCCTCCTGAGTTCCTCCGCCCCCAACTACTATGTGTCAGGAAAGCCCCGGCAGAGCTGGCCGGAGGCTAATGTGATGGAGTGGACGCCACAAGAACTTCAGAGTCTCAGCTGCTGTCCGTTCAGCAGCACATGGTGCTGGGCACCTCACCTGACTGCAGGTGCCCCTTCTATAAAATGGGAGGGCTCACACCTGTCTAAAAAGGTGGCTGTGGGGATTAACTGGAGCCAACCGTTCTTTCTTACTGCATGCCAGACTGTGCTAAGCATCTTACAAGCATTATCTCATTTAATTTTATAGCAACTCTATGACACAAAAGGTATCATTATCCCATAGCCCAAGAGGCAGCTGAAAGTCAGAGAGGTTAAGGGGCTTGCCCAAGGCCACAAACCCAAGGCGTGTGGGGCAGGATGGAGCTTGTGCTACTGGGTTATAAAGCAGGGGAATGGATTAGTATCATGCCTGGCATGTAGGATGGGTTTACTGAAAAGTACCCATTCCCTTTTCTGACCACCTTTTTCCCTTGCCCCCAGCTTCACAGTAAGGCATTTCTGAAGGAAAGACAAGAAAGCAAGTAAGTCCCGGAAAACATTCTACAAGGCTGTCTACAACATACACCCAGATGCATTTCACCCATGCTTAAGCAAACTTCTGTTATGAATATTCAGCTGGAAATACAAACCTTCAGAATCTTTTCAGTGATGTTGGGCTGATTCTCTTAATTCTACCACCACATTCTACTCTTTGGTATCTAACTTCATAGCAATAGTAAAAATAATAATTTTGGGGTATGAATGTTTTAAACTTTTACCTCCTCAGCAGTTATAGCCTACTGGCAGGGCGGTGTTACTACTTCACATAGGGCCAGGGCTACGGACTGGAACTGTGACACCAACTATCTTTAACCCATGAAAGTCTGTGCTTCCACGGAGGTCTTTGGAAAGCAGCAGAACAGTCCAGCTGTATCACTGCTTGGTGCCGGGCATGCTGGGTCCTCCCCAGGCCTCCTGCTGTGTCTGTGTTATCAAACTTGCTGAGGCCTAGTTACACAGCAAGGTTTCCAGAGATTGGCAGTCTCCATCCTACTGTGAGGGGAGGGGCAGGAAGGGAAAGTGAGATCACTTCCTAGCAGGCCTGCCAAAGGCCCAGGAGCTGGGCCACACTCCAGGTCTGCCCATGCCAGGCTGGGTGCCTCTGGACAAGGCTCTTCCCCCTCAAACCTCAGGAGTCTCAAGTGTGGAATGAAGGGGTAAACTGGGTATCTCTGTGGTGGTTCTGAAACATGTATGCAAATTACCTGACATTCCTCCTCTCAGGAAGTGGAGTTTCATTTCAATTTCCCCAAATGACCTCTAACAAATAGGATGTAACAGAAATGATGTTGTGTGACCTCCAAAATGAGGCTATAAAGGGTTATACAGCTTTCACCTGGCTCTCTCTGGGGACACCTGCCTCTAGAGCTTTGAGTTGCATATGGGAACTCTGAGGTGACCATGCCATGAGGAAGTGCAAACAGGCCCTATGAAGTGACCACAGGGGACAGTCCTGAGATGGCCAGAAAGAGCAGCAGCCTGCCAGCCTCCAGTGGTGCTGGCCCCAAACTACTCCAGTTCCAGCCACTGTCTAACTGCAACTGCATAAAAGATCCAAGCCAGAACTGCCAAGCCAAGCTATTCCCAATTCCTGACCCACAGAAACCACGAGATATAATAAACAACTGCTGTTGTTTTAAACCACTGAGTAACAGGGGTGATGGATTACGCAGGAGTGGGTAACCAAAGCAATCTCTAATGTTACTTCTAGCTCTGAGGTAAGGGAAGTAAGAGCTTTCTAGCTCTGAAGGAAGGGCAGGAAAGCAAGGAAGTTCCTAGAAGACTGCTGCTCCCTTCACAGTAGGACAGAGACTGCCACTCTCTGGGAACTTGCTGTGTAGCTGAGCCTCGGCAAGTTTGGATCATACATCCAGAGCAGGAGGCCCGGGGAGGACCCAGCATGCCCGGCACCAAGCAGTGATCCAGCTGAACTGTTCCGCTGCTTTCCAGAGACCACTGGGGAAGCACAGACTTTCATGGGTTGAACGGAGTTTGTGTCAATCTAGTTCCTCTAGAATTCTATAAAATGCATTCTCAAAATACACTGTGGAAAATGAAAAGAAGCAAGATATTATCTCTACAATACTCATGCACTCCCTCAGAAAAATTTGATCCCTCAGTGTATACCAGGTTTGGGACTAGATGCCACAGATACAAAAACAGTAAGAGAGCATATGAGGGAAGTCCATGGTCTAGTTAGGGAGCTCAATTCGTAAACCCCTAATTCTTAACCAGTGGTAGTAGAAGGGCACATATCACAATTACCAGAATCGCTAGAGGCCAGTTTCTAATAGTAATGCTAATAAGGCCAGGTGGGGGGATCTGGTGGGGGGTTATAATTATTCTAATAATGCCGGGTGGGGGGAACTGGTAGGGAATTATTATTATTCTAGTAAGGCTGGGTACGGTGACCAACCGGGTGGGGGATTATTATTAATATTATTCTAATAATGCTGGGGGGGGACCTGGTGGAAGATTATTATTATTCTAATAATGCCACATAGGGGGACCAGGTGGGGGATTATTATTCTTCTAAGAATGCCTGGTGGGGGGACCAGGGGTGTGCTCTCTAGCTAATGTTCACTGTCCTCATCAGCTGCTGTTACTAATGGTTGGGTATCATAGCCCACAACACATGATGAGAGAGAGGAGGTTAGAAACCACTTCTGCATATCCATCTAAATATGCCAGGCAGAGGGCACAGCATGCCAGGAGGCAAGGGGAGCCTGGTGCCCAGAAAGACCAATAAGAGGCCGTGAGGCTGGGGAGCGGTGAGGGGGAGAGGAGGTGAATGGGCTGACAGTCACTGGGGCCTTTCAGGGTCTTCAGGGGCAAGAGCAGACTTTGAATTTTGCTCTGACTTTGATTTTACCCTTAATATGCTAATGCTTCCCTTCCATGCCAATATTCAGAGGCTTCTCACTGAATATTGTAGTATAGGTGAGTGAAGCCCTCAGGCAGTGAGGGAGTCCTTTCACTCACTGCTCAGACACTGCACTGTGTGTCCACAGCCACTGCCAGTGATGGCTGGAGCCCTGCTATCTTCAGCTTCAGATGGGGTGTCCTCCCATCCTTCCTGCCTCCTGACAGAAGTAGGGTTCACAACCCAGAACGTGCCACACAAATAAATACTGGTTGAACAACAACCTCCCTTGTAACCTGGAAGAGCAACATGTGTGCAAGCCAGGGCCCATCACCACTTGAGCAGAGTGTAAGTGTCATCGTACCTTTGAACCACATGAACATCATTTACACAAGGTTCCTAAACCCTTGGTTTTCAGTATTCCAGCCCTCCACCCCCACCTCCAGATACTGGGTCTTCATGGGAATGCCAGCCCCTGGTGAACAGTCCTGTGGAACTCCTAGTGGCCTGGGGCATAGACCCCTTAGCCTGAGCGCCTCTTCGCCTTCCCTGACCCACCAGAAGTGATGAAGTTTCCTTGTCTGCCACCTGCAGCACCTTGACTTCTTTCTAATAATGACTGCATTCAAAATTCATTCCATAGTCATTCAACAAATACATATGGAAATGTCCTGTGATCCAGGCACGATGCTGATATGATTCAGCATCAGTTGATGAATCAGTTGGAATGGCAGATAATGGACCATTATCTGCCATTCCAACCGATTCCAAGAGGGCAGGTACCCTGCCTTTCTTGTTTGTCACCATATCTTCTAAATATAGCACAGCTCCTGACATATAGGTTTTAATCACTCAGTGACTAAATAACCATCTGGGTCCTGGCTCCTGACTAAATAAATAATAACAATGGTAACAGTAAAACAAAACAAAAATGTATTTAAAATTAATTTATTTAAAATTTAATAAAATTAAAAAATGGCTACCACTTGTGGGGTGAATACACTATGTTCAAACATGTTGACATGTTTGGGGTGCTGGGCGTGCATTTTTGTGATTGCACTGGGGGCACCACACAGGACAGTTGTGCTTTTATGGAATAACAAGTACTTGGAGCATCCCAAAGGACAGCTGTACGTTTATAGTTATAATTGTGAACTTCAGCAATATTTGGTACCGTATCACAGTTCACACCTAAGCAGAACAACAGAGGCCTGGTGTGGTCTCCCATGATTCTGGAATCTGAGAGGCTGGTGCCCAAGGGAGCACACTGGCCCACAACACGCTGGGTTCTCCCTAGACCAGTGCTCTTAAACTTTAAGAGTCACAGACACATTTGAGAGTTTGAGGAAAGCTACGGATACTCTGCCCAGCAAAGTATATACTCTCTCTGTGTGTGTAACCATACCTATGATTACAGGGGGCTCTTAAATCCCTAACACCTACCCATAAGCCCCTGGCTAAAAACCCCAGCTCTAGACTTCACATGACCCTGCATTCTTAAGGTTTGGAGGCTCTGGATCTCGACTCTCCAAGCTGGAACAGAAGCCTTCCTAAAATGGCCTTGGCCAGAAAACTAGTCCTGGGAGCTCAATGCAGCATCCTAGTCACTGCAAACATCTGCAACCAGGGGATTCCCAGGGGCCCTGAGTCAGAACAGGTCACAAGATGGCTGGCTTAGAAAGCTGCTATGGCAAGGCCCTGAAGCCTTGCTGATAAGCAGCCAAACAGTTCCAACCTCAAGGGAGCTTTCCTCCGGATGAGACCCTTGCTATGACAACAGTGAAAAGGACTCTTAGGAGAGGTGCTAGAGGCAGAGTAGGCCAAAAGAAGGAATTCAAAGGAGCCGGAAATCCCCCAGACTCCCAAGACTACTAGGACCTGGAGAAATAAAGGCTGGATTTTCTGCTCCAATTGCAAGGAGACAGAGCTGAAAGGTGGTGATAGGGGTGGGAATGGGGGAGGCAAGTGAGCTATCGATGAGAGCCTGTACGGATTGGGGCTCCACCAATTGCCAGCTGTGTAATGCTGAACAAATCACTTAACATCTCTGAGCCTCAGTTTCTTCTTTTGTAAAACAGAGATACCAACCCCCAATCCTTAGGGTTGTTGTGAAATTAAAGGAAATTCATGCATAATTTTTTTTGAGTCCTTTCCTCCTAAGAACTTGAAAAAGTAAGGAATGAAGGAAACACAGGATGATAGTTGAGAGCTCACTCTAGTCTCAGAAGAAACTTGTTAGGCAAAATTCCTGACCTCTCTGAGCCTCAGGTTCTTCATATGTGAAACAGGGACAATGATACTTTCCTTGCAAGGTTCTACTGGGATTAGAAGGGATGGATGTATAATGCATGGCTCACATGATGAGACGCTCAATAAAAGGTGGTGGTTACTATTATCAGAAAAGCAAAGCTAAATTCAAGAAGTCGTTTTGGTGTAGCTGAAAAATAGAAGATGTGGAGCTAAAAAAAGCTCAAGTGAAATCTTGGTTATGCAACTTTCTAGCTCTGGTACATTGGCCAAATGATGTAATCTAGTCTCAAAAAGCCTCAGTTTCCTCCTTGGTAAAACATGGATAATAACAGAAGCTACCTAATTAGACACTGGATGTAAAGGTTTAGCCCAGCATTGGCACAAGGGCACTCATCCATATGCTATAAACCATATTCTTTGGGCTTACACACAGCTTAGGGTATGACTGATGGCTTCCTGTGACCTAGGCAGATTCTTTAATTTTTTTTTTCAGTTTTATTAAGTTATAAATGACAAATAAAAATTTTATATATTCACACTGTGACATGACTACCACAATCGAGCTAATTAACATATCCACCACCTTACACAGTTACTTTTTGTAGTGAAAATACTTAAGATCTACTCTCTTAGCAAATTTCGAGTATACAATACCATATTGTTAACCATCATCACGATGCTGTACATTAGGTCTCCAAAATGTCTTCATCTTAGACCTGCAAGTTTGTACCCTCCATTTCCCCAACAACCCTTCTACTCTCTCTGAGTTCAACTCTTTTAGATTCCACATATAACTGAGATCCTGTAGTATTATTTGTCCTTCTGTGTCTGCCTTTTTTAACTTAGCATAATGTCCTACAGGTTCTACCATGTTCTTGCAAATGTCAGGATTTTCTTTTTTTTTTTTTTTTTTTGGGGGGGAGTTTCGCTCGTTACCCAGGCTGGAGTGCAATGGGGCGATCTCGGCTCACCGCAACCTCCGCCTCCTGGGTTCAGGCAATTCTCCTGCCTCAGCATCCTGAGTAGCTGAGATTACAGGCACGCGCCACCATGCCCAGCTGATACTTTGTATTTTTAGTAGAGACGGGGTTTCACCGTGTTGACCAGGATGGTCTCGATCTCTTGACCTCATGATCCACCCGCCTCGGCCTCCCAAAGTGCTGGGATTACAGGCTTGAGCCACCGTGCCCGACCCAGGATTTTCTTTTTTAAGGCTGAATAATATTCCTCCCTCTCCCCCCCCCACCCCGTGTGTGTGTGTGTGTGTGTGTGTGTGTGTGTGTGTGTGTGTGTGTTGATTACTATAGCATTATAATTTTTTTTTTTTTTTGAGACATGATCTCACTCTGTCAGCAAGGCTGGAGTACAGTGGCATGATCATGGCTCACTGCAGCCTTGATGAGATGCTTGGGCTCAGGTGATCCTCCCACCTTGGCCTTCTGAGTAGCTGGGACTACAGGTGTACACCACCATGCCCAGCTAATTTTTGGATTTTTTTTTTTAATAGAAACAGGGTTTCACCATGTTGCCCAGGTTGCTCTCGAACTCCCGAGCTTAAGCAATCCTCCTGCCTCAGCCTTCCAAAGAGCTGGGATTACAGGTGTGAGCCACCACATCCAGCTTACAATATTATTTGAAATCAGGTTGTGTGATGCCTCCAACTTAGTTTTTCTTGCTCAAGACTGTCTTAGTTATTTGAGGTCTTTCGTGGTTCCATTTTAAGATTATTTGTTCTACTTCTATAAGCAATGCCATTGGAATTTTGATACGAATTGAATTAATCCTATAGATCGCTTTGGGTAGTATGGACATTTTGACAATATTGATTCTACTGGGCAGATTCTCTAAATGGTTTGGTGTGGACACAGACAGCCTCAATTCTTTCCAAAACTGGGCATTAGAGATCTTGTTCAGCCAGGCAGGATTCTCACTTTTACTCTCTCCACTGGCTTCACTGGCTCCTCTAAAGGAGTTTTCCTCATGGCCGGGAGATAGGGAGTGACTTCAGTGTCCATGGCAAACCACATGAGGGGGTGGCCTTCTGGTAGAAGGAATAACTATGCTTCCCGGGATGCATGGCCTGCCTTCCTTGCTGAGGTGCAAAGGAGAGTAGCCTGGGAGATAAGCAGGCACATTCCTTGCTGCCAAGCAGTTTGCCCATATGGTGGGAAGGCAGCAGCCCTGTTTAACGCACTTGGGGAAAACGACTGATTGAAGGGAAGTGCTAAGTGGGCACGCTGACCCCAGGATTCAGACCATGTTTTGTTTGTCTGGGGGCTCTGTATAGGATTTTCAAGGTTTGTAAGAGAATCCCTTGATTCCTCTGTGTCCTTTGCATTGTCTGAAAGGTCTGAAAGAGCACCAATGGAATGTCAAGCACTGTGCACAGAAGTCAGAGAGCATGGCCTCTAGACTCCAGCTCTTCTCCTTCTTCCTGTGTCACTACCAGCAAATAGTTCCACCTCTTTGAGTTTCAGTTTCCTCATCTATACAATGGAGATAATATATATGTACTTCATAAAATCAAACTAAATGAGACTAAGAAGCAGGTAAGTGCTTATCATGTCTGGCACATGGCTTAAATAATAGTTCTAGAAACTTTGCCCAAGCACTTTTTTGTCTGTGGGTGTGGCCAAGAACACACCTGGCCTTCACTCAGTGTTTGCTCCCTCTCCTCTGTACACTGATCTTTATGTGCCGCAGGGAGAGAGAGCTGTGAGACTGATCCCAAGGCTAAGGTGTCTTCACGACTCTTATCCCAGGAGATAAGCTGCAGCAACAGGATGCACTTAATATGCTCTTGAGGATTTCAACAAATCCTTACATAACAAGCAAACCAGAGAGATTTCTCCGGAAGCCCTAGCTAGGCACGTAAAATATTCAGGTGAGATGAGAGAAAAGAAGAGTAATACTCACTATCTTCATTTAATAAAGAAGCTGAAGCTCACAGGTGTGAAGTGACTTGTCCAAGGCCACCTGTACGCTCTGCTTTACACTAAGTGCCCTGACCCACCCACCCACCCACCACCACTTCCTCTTTTCTCTCCAAGGAAATTATCTTAGACTTGGGGCTCTGTCCCTGCCTTCTTGAAGGTCCAAGGGAATGAGGAACACAGGCGCTAAGAGAGGTGATGAGAATGCACCGGGCAGAGTTGGAACTCCCTCAGTCCTTTACCCAAACTGGAGCTAAGCCTGACTCACACCTCTCTCCTGCTTAAAAGCCTCCAGTGACTTTCCATTCAGAACCATCAGGATAAAGTTCAGATTCGTTGATGGCCACTTCCAGACTCAACTCCAGCCAGGGCATCCCCTCTGCACTGTGCGCAGCCCATGGAATTCCATGGAGTACCACGACCCTGAGCCCCCAGGCCTTCGCCATGCTGCTCCGCAAGCCCACAGCCTCTCCCTGTGCCTGCTCCAAGTCATCTCCTGCACACCTTTCAAACCTCAGCACCCTCTGCCCACTAGCCCTCTGGACCTACCGCAGACTACTGCTACAACTCTACCGTCAGCCAGACCCATAAGCTTCCTGAGGGCAAGGACTGTGCCACTTGTGCTTTGTTATCTAATGTCCAATTTACAGAAGATGCTCCATAAATATCTGCTAAATAAATGTCAAAATGAGAAAAGCTTTTCCTGGCTGAGGCAGGAGCCTAAAGTGAGCTGCAGTAGACACAGCTGCACTGCGCCCCTGTGGTGCTGAAGAGAGAGAAAATAATAAGACCTCTCTCTCCTCATGCAGCTTTCAGTCCCCACACCATCCTTAGTTTATGGACAGATGCACAGTGGATTCAGCAAGCTCTTCAGAGCGAAGAGCTCATACCGAGGCTCTCTAGCCTCCTCGTGAAAATTCCAGCTATGGAGAAGGTCCGCGTGGGTATGGGCCAATCTAGAATACCCTTCAATTCTGATACCTTAACAATTACATCCATGGATGCTGATGGATGCCTAGTGGGTGAGAAGATGTCTGTGGACCTGGTACTTCCAACTTGATGATTCAAAGAAATTCACCAGATTTGTTGATAAATACTGCTGCTTTAGGTAAAAAGTTGACTATTATGTTACACTGAGTTTAAAAATATTAACTTATTCCAGAAACATTTAGATATCATAAACTATGAACACTGACCCAAGGTGGCGATACTGCCAGGCAGGCCACTCATGCTCTATGAACGCAACTTGTTCTCAGTGGGAGGGACTGCATCTTCATTCATCCTCACCAGACTACTGGGCTGAACCCATTTCTTTGGGTTGGGTTTTGCTTGCTTTTGCTCCTCTTTTACAGCATTAAAATGAAAATTCCCATCATGTGCCCTGGTCTTTGTGAAAACAGCTTTACAGCAAACACTTGGTGGAGAGGAAAGCTGGCACCAGGCCCAAAGTTGGTAGTAACTCCTGTGGATGATTCCTGCTCATGGCCAGGAAACCCATTCCCTCTTAAGCCACTGGAGGTAAACTGTCTTTCTGATGCTATACATATTTTAAAAAACAGCGTAAAAATGGAATCTTGATTGTGATCTTGCAACGTGATGTTATGTATATAACTTCTGAAAAGAGCCCTCCTGCCTTTTCTTCATAGAGTCAAACCTCCCTCTAACTTCATTTGGAACTTACGTATCTTCTTCCTTCAATCAGAAATAAAGGTGTTTGGGCAGAAATGTGTGCTGCTCTGGCAGTATAGCATCAACAGCGTCACTACCCACCTGGTTTAATTTCTTTTTCCTGTTTGCATCTCTTCAAATTTTCCACCGTTGACTAATCAGTATGGGAATTCTAAGGAACCAGAAGAAAAACAAAAATTAGAGCCAGACATACTCTGGGATTATAAACTGAAACAATCTTTTGAAAAGACAAGTTGACAATACTTATTAACACATTAAATGTGCATACATATCCTTTGGGGTCAAATTCCTGGACACATCACATTCCTGAAATGTCCAGGAATTTATACTACAGATATATTTATCTAGTAAAAAGATACTTAGTGAAACATTGTACAGTAGCAAAACCAAGGGGGAAAACAACTTAAATGTCTATTAATAGAAAAAGAGTCAAATTACGGTGTATCAATACAATGAGAAACTATATAGCTATTTCAAAGAATGAAGATTTCATTGAACTGATATGGAAAATGTACAAGCTTGTTAAAAAGTATATTGTAAAATTGCTTATGTTATCCTTTTTTAATTAAAAAAAAAGAACTTAATTTTTTTTTTTTTATTTTAAGAGACAAAGTCTCACTCTGTCCCCAGGCTGGAGTGTACTGGTGCTATCATAGCTCACTGTAGCCTCAAACTCCTGGCCTCAAGCAGTCATCCCCAGGCAGCCTCCTGTGTAGCTTGAGATTACAGGTATAAGCTACTGTATCCAACTCAAATATGAACACGCTTATTTAGCAGTTGTGTACATGCACATTTTAAAAGGTATATAGTTTACACTTAAATAATTTTCAGTATACAAAGAAAAGAGCAAACTATAAGCAATGGTTTCCCATGGGAAACTTCTCTCTTTTGAAAAAAATTTTCTTTTGAGAAATTGTAGGGAAAAAAAAAATGAAAGGCTTTCACTTTGTACATTATCTATTTGTTTTGATTGAAAATTTTTAAGGAGGCATGTATAACTTTCACATTCATTACGCATGCTATGCAAAAAATTCGTATCTAGCAAACATATCAAGTACGAAGGCAAAAGATATTTTCAAACAAAGAATGGGCAAGTTTGCCTTTCACAGACCCCAAGAATATTCTCCAACAGAAAGGAAACTGAACACAGAAAATAAGTGAGATTTTAGAATCAACAATGAGCAAAGGAATTAGTAGGCATATTGGTAAATTTAAATACATACTGATTGAATAAAAAAAAGCTAATAGGAGATACAACAAATGTGATATTTGATAATATTAAATATCTGACAATAACAGAAGAGATAAAATTTTTAAGTTCCTTGAGTATTCAGAACACAGA
Source organism: Sapajus apella (assembly GCF_009761245.1). Classification (NCBI taxonomy): domain Eukaryota; kingdom Metazoa; phylum Chordata; class Mammalia; order Primates; family Cebidae; genus Sapajus; species Sapajus apella. The sequence goes on from NW_022437077.1 coordinate 2,599,006, forward strand.
AACACTGTTTTACTTTCCATAATACATCCATGATGCATATTAAAATTCTAAAGGTTAAAAACAACAACAACAAAAAAATGGAATGCATAAATACCACACCAGTTAGCATGTAGTCAACTTGGGTGGAAAAGCCTAGTTATCAAGAAATGTCAACCCTTTGGAAATCACTATGTAATTTTAATTAAATTTCAGGAAGAATACCAATTGGTTTTCTAGCAGGTGAATGGATAAAATTACTTTAAGTGCATACAGAATAGCCAAAAAAATTGGCCAAGAAATGTCCAGAAAATTATGAAAAATAGGGGATTTGTCTTATGTGATTAAAAAAATGTACAATAAAGACATTATAACAAAAAGATATAGTATTAGCATAAGAATACACAAATAGGCCTGTGGACTAGAACAGAAAGTGCAGAAACATTAACAGATCCAAGTATATATAGAAACTTATTTATAAAAATATGGGATTTCAATGTAAAAGGAAAAGACCTTTTTTTAAGAAATAGTATTGGCATAATTAGAACACAGACCACTTCTTCTTGCTATCTATAAACATAAATTCCAAAGGGATTAAAGATTCTAGATTAAGTTAATTAAAACAATAAAAGTATTAGGAGAACATTTAGGAAAATATTTATATATATTTGATGTATGGAAGTTATTTTTAAATAAGGTAAGAAATCTAGACACTAAGGCCGGGCGCGGTGGCTCAAGCCTATAATCCCAGCACTTTGGGAGGCCGAGGCGAGTGGATCACGAGGTTAAGAGATCGAGACCATCCTGGTCAACACGGTGAAACCCCGTCTCTACTAAAAATACAAAAAACATTAGCTGGGCATGGTGGCGCGTGCCTGTAATCCCAGCTACTCAGGAGGTTGAGGCAGGAGAATTGCCTGAACCCAGGAGGCGGAGGTTGCGGTGAGCCGAGATCGCGCCATTGCACTCCAGCCTGGGTAGCAAGAGTGAAACTCCGTCTCAAAACAAACAAAAAAAAGAAAAGAAAAGAAAAGAAATCTAAACACTATAAAGAGAAACAGAAAATACATTTTTTACAATAAAAAATTTTATATTTTGCAATAAAAAGCAAATGATAGATTTGGAAGAATATTTGTAGCACATATGGTATCCTTATTATATAAATATATAAAGAGCTCCTACAACTTGTTGAGATAAAGGCAAACAAGACTATTCTAAGACTAGGTGAAGGAAATTCACAGAATGAAATGGCCAATTAACATGAATCAATGTTTAATCTAAGTAGTAAAGTAAGCAACTATCAGACACGATTTTCCCCCATTAGCTTGGCCACAAAATCAAACAATAGAGATAGAAAGGAGGGGAGGGAGAGAAGGAGGAAGGGAGAAAAGAAGAATAGTGAGGATATCTAATATTGGTAAAAATTCTGGGAAATGGAAGTACTTGTATATTGCAGGGGAGAATATACATTATTACAACTCTTTGTAAAGTAGGATGGTATTATCTATTAAAATGTTAAATATGGCCAGGTGCAGTGGCTCATGCCTATAATTCCAGCACTTTAGGAGGCCAAGTGAGGAGGATCACTTGAGCCCAGGAGTTTGAGACCAGCCTGGGCAACCTGGGGAGACATGTTTCTACAAAAAAAAATAAACAAAATCAGGTGGGCATGATGGCATGTGCCTGTGTTCTCAGCTACTTGGGAAAGTGAGTAGCCTCCTCACTCCATTTCACTCTTGCCTTCCAATCCATTCCCCACACAGCAAACATCACCCACAAAGGCCGACATCCCCCAGGCCAAGCCTAACTCTCTTAACCTCCTCACCCTAATTTTCACCCATTTCTTCCCTTCCTCTCCCACTGTGCTTTGGCCACAAAGGACTACCCTCAGTTTCTCCAACACTGTATGCTTTCCTGCCTCAAGTGCTTTCACATGTGCACTTCTACCCACCTGGATTATTCCTTCCCACTCCACACACCCTTCTTCACTTCCTTTCCCTCCTTTACTCTTGATATAACTGACTCCTCTTCTCAGTTGTTTTGTTTTGAGATGGAGTCTTGCTCTGTCACCCAGGTTGGAGTGTAATGGTGCGATTTCAGCTCACTGCAACCTCTGCCTCCAAAGTTCACGCAATTCTCCCTCCTCAGCCTCCCAAGTAGCTGGGACTACAGGTATGCACCACCACACCTGGCTAATTTTTGTATTTTTTTTTTTAGTAGAGATGAGGTTTTGCCATGTTGGTCAGGCTGGTCTCAAAATCCCGACGTCAGGTGATCCACCCACCTCAGCCTCCCAAAGTGCTGGGATTACGGGCGTGAGCCACCGCGCCTGGCCCTCTTCTCAGTTTCAACACCACCTCTTCAAGGAAGGCCCCAGCCACACTCTCCTCTTTTGCTGCCCCTGCTTACTGACTTCTTAACGCCACCACTTGTGCTTGTAAACTTCATGCAGGTAAAGGCCATGCCTGTTTTATTTACCATCGTCCACCTATCACCTTGCCCAGTACCTGGCAGACATTAGGTTCTCAACAAATATTGGCTAAACATGTGAAAAATTTATTAAAGGCTCAGCTCAAAGGGTACTGCTCCTCCAATTTCTCAGGCTTTCTACAGGACTCTGTACCCATCTTGGGGCACCTTATCACATATGTTCATGTTATCTGAGTCTTTTTTCCTATCAGGCTGTGAGCAACCTCAAAGTCTTATTTACCCTGACATTCCCCACAGCACCTTGTGTAATGCCTAACACACAGAGGGTTCTTAGCAGTAGGTGGATCCATGCACACATACATGAAACTACAAATGAAGACCGCAGGCTCGAACCAATCCCAGATAGTGGTTTCTCTCCTCCCCAGTGATTGTAAGCCCAGAACACAAGCACCTTTGAGATATGCAAACAAACATGAGACTCTACCCAGGGAGAAATTAAAATTAGAGCTGAACTTGAAATATAGCGGTATGTGGGTGGGGGGGATTGGGAGACCGGCCCTTATTCAAAAACCAGAGAAGTGAAATCACTGAGTGATGATTTATTTTAAGTATGTTTTTCTGTACTATCTAGCTTTTCTTCCCATGAACATATTCTAATTTTGCAATCAGGAAAAAAAAAAAACCACAATAAATGTTATAAAAACAAACCAACGGAAAATCAGTGGTGATTTTAGACTACAAAAATCACCCGTCCCTCTGTTTCCTTACTACAACTTTGGACTTCAGATTCAGGGCCCTGAAAGGTGGGGCCCATACATTTTGTGAGGAAGTGTTCTTTCTGCCCCTCTGAAGCCATGGGAGATAGGAAGGTGCCAGAAATGACTGCTTCACCAGGGGCAGCTCACAGTTGCTCCCTAATACAAATGCTGGCAAAGCTCCCAGAGTCAGGAACTACAGGGAGAGAGCAGGAGGAATCAACCCAGCACAAGATCAGGACCTCCACAAGGATGCTGATCCAGTGTCTGGCATTTTGGAGCACTTGGGCATATTTCCTTCGCAGTACTTTTCACATGCCATTTAAATTATTCACTCCTCTGCCTATCTTCCCTTGATGCACAGAGAACTCCACAAGACCAGAGCCTGTGTCTTTACCCCAGTCCTCTAGCCCAGTGCTTAGTACTAACAGGCCCTCAATGTACGTTTATTGAATGTTAAAGACCACACCGATAAAGTACTAAAACAGTAAGTGACCTAGATCCCTGGGACATAGTAAGAATGCACCAAATACTTTCTTCAGTGCTATGAAGGGCCATTATTCAGTTCTAAAGAGCCAAGCTAAAGCCTGTCATTTCTTCAAAGATTACAGAGGCTTCTTTTAGGAAATGCTAGCTTCCTCCAGTAGAGCGGATGCATTATGCGTTCTGATCTGCAATTCATAATCAATCAACATAAGAGCTGACTCCAACTTCCAAAGAAACCACTCTTTGAAGGAGCAGTACTCAAAGTTTTCCTAAGGCATTTCTGAAGGATTTCCAGGAAGCAGTGAGCTCAGCCTAGGGTCATGATTAATAACCTGTTTCCCAGAACTTTAAATTTTCCACCTTAGTTTCCACTTAGGAATTGCTTCTGGCCCCTCGTGACAGCACGTGGCAGAGTTAATTGTGCCAGTTCAACTTCTTGTCTGTCACACCCAGCACCTGCTACCAGCTTCTTCCTTAAGTTGCTGGGCCAGGGTCCTCTGGTCTGAAGAGAATAGCAGCCCCTTCTGCTTTTGGCCTCAGCACTGGCTGGCTGATTTGAGGTTCAGCATCACTTGACTAGGTGAGAGGAAACAGTGCTAAGGCTTGGTTTGAAGAGCCAACATGGCAGCTCCAGGGTCCGTCACAGGGGTTTCAAAATAATGAGTTCAAAGATAACTTCCAGTTCCTCATACAAATGCCATCCTATGTCTGAGGGGGCAGATGCCTGTGTATATTGGCTGACATTCTCTTTCTGGAATTTGTGAGCAGCTAATCCTAAGCATGTATTTTTGTACCAACTAAGTGCTTTATGATCCCTATCTCATTTCATCCACATGGCATCCCTTTGAGGTCGGTATGACTGTGACCCTCACCCCCACTTGACAGAAAGAGAAGTAGGTTCTGTAAGATGAGGTGATCAGTCCAGGATCTCCCAGCTAGGAGGTAGTGAGAGCAGAGCTCTTACCTGCGATCCCTTTCCAATTTCTCACTGAACTCTAGACTGTCTAAATTGAAAGAGACAGCGGGGATACAAAATCAATGTGCAGAAATCACAAGCATTCCTATACACCAATAACAGACTTAAAGACAGCCAAATCAAGAACAAACTGCCATTCACAATTGCCACAAAGAGAATAAAATACCTAGGAATACAACTAACAAGGAACGTAAAGGACCTCTTCAAGGAGAACTACAAGCCACTGCTCAACGAAATAAGAGAGGACACAAACAGATGGAGAAACATTCCATGTTCATGGTTAGGAAGAATCAATATCGTGAAAATGGCCATACTGCCCAAAGTAATTTACAGAATCAACGCTATCCCCATCAAGCTACCAATGACCTTCTTCACAGAACTGGAAAAAAAAACACCTTAAACTTCATATGGAACCAAAAGAGAGCCCGCATAGCCAAGTCAATTCTAAGCAAAAAGAACAAAGTGGGAGGCAACACACTACCGGACTTCAAACTATACTACAAGACTATAGTAATCAAAACAGCATGGTACTGGTACCAAAACAGAGATATAGACCAATGGAACAGAACAGAGGCCTTGGAGGCAACACAACATATCTACAACCATCTGATCTTTGACAAACCTGACAAAAACAAGCAATGGGGAAAGGATTCTCTGTTTAATAAATGGTGTTGGGAAAACTGGCTAGCCATGTGCAGAAAGCAGAAACTGGACCCCTTCCTGACACCTTATGCTAAAATTAACTCCAGCTGGATTAAAGACTTAAACATAAGACCTAACACCATAAAAACCCTAGAAGAAAATCTAGGCAAAACCATTCAGGACATAGGCGTAGGCAAGGACTTCATGACCAAAACACCAAAAGCATTGGCAACAAAAGCCAAAATAGACAAATGGGACCTAATCAAACTCCACAGCTTCTGCACAGCAAAAGAAACAGTCATTAGAGTGAATCGGCAACCAACAGAATGGGAAAAAATGTTTGCAGTTTACCCATCTGACAAAGGGCTGATATCCAGAATTTACAAAGAACTAAAACAGGTTTACAAGAAAAAAATAAACAAGCCCATTCAAAAGTGGGCAAAGGATATGAACAGACACTTTACAAAAGAAGACATACATGAGGCCAACAAACATATGAAAAAATGCTCATCATCACTGGTCATCAGAGAAATGCAAATCAAAACTACATTGAGATACCATCTCACGCCAGTTAGAATGGCAATCATTAAAAAATCCAGAGACAACAGATGCTGGAGAGGATGTGGAGAAATAGGAACACTTTTACACTGTTGATGGGAGTGTAAATTAGTTCAACCATTGTGGAAGACAGTGTGGCGATTCCTCGACCTAGACATAGAAATTCCATTTGACCCAGCAATCCCATTACTGGGTATATATCCAAAGGATTATAAATCATTCTACTATAAGGACACATGCACACGAATGTTCATTGCAGCACTGTTTACAATAGCAAAGACCTGGAACCAACCCAAATGCCCATCGATGATAGACTGGACAGGGAAAATGTGGCACATATCCACCATGGAATACTATGCAGCCATAAAAAACGATGAGTTCGTGTCCTTTGTAGGGACATGGATGAATGTGGAAACCATCATTCTCAGCAAACTGACACAAGAACAGAAAATCAAACACCGCATGTTCTCACTGATAGGCGGGTGTTGAACAATGAGAACACATGGACACAGGGAGGGGACACTACACACTGGGATCTGTTGGGGGGAAATAGGGGAGGGACAGAGGAGGGTGGGGAGTTGGGGAGAGATAGTATGGGGAGAAATGCCAGATACAGGTGATGGGGAAGAAGGCAGCAAATCACACTGCCATGTGTGTACCTATGCAACAATCTTGCATGTTCTTTACATGTACCCCAAAACCTAAAATGCAATAAAAAAAAAAAAAAAGAAAGAGACAGCGGACACCAACCAGACCCAGGGTTGCAAATGCCCACAGGGGCCAGGGGCCAGGCAGGGGACTAGAGGGCAGGCAGGGGAATGCACAGACGGTAATGAACTGGAGAACACACCTGCCTAAAGGCATTCAAATTAAAACCAAAACACCACTCTGACTTCAGATTCTAGTTCACTTACTTCACAGATGGGGAGACCGAGATCCAGGGAGGTGATACGGAAAAGGCAGTGCACTGTGGTAAAATGTTCAAGGGCTTCGGGGACAGCCAGTTCTCATTAGGAACTCAAGCTCTATCCCCTGCCAGCTGTGAGACTCTGGGTAATCCACTGTGCCTCTCTGTGCCTTTCTTATGTGTAACATGGAAATGATCTCTGCCTCATATAATTGCTGTGAAGATTAAGAGAAGTCAGCATATGCAAGATGCCCAGCCCTGTATGTGACATTTATTTCAGGAATATACAAAAGCTAGGGAAGATCTTCGGACACGTCTTTTCCACATGCTACCTCCACTCCCAAGATGACCTAAACTCATTGCCAGGGTGACTGAAGTGGGGTAGGTCAGGAAAAGCACACTGATAACAACAGTGACTTTGACACACAAAATAAGAACCAAAAGCCACCCTCATCTGGTACATGAAGGCCTGGTTGAGGAGTATAAGGCATTCCACATTTCCACTCCCCACTTCCTGGACCACAAAGTCTAGGTATCTTCCTTCCAGAACATCACTTCCTCACACCACCTTAGGAAAAAGCATGTCTTTTTTGATTACTCCAAATCTCAAAATCCTGAGGGTGCTGGGATGAAGCAGAGGAGGCAGCCCATGCCTTCTTACTGCCCATGCCCATGGGTGGGTCCATGGCAGCAACAGTCCACCTTCAATGGGATGAACTGCTGGGGAAGACTGCAGCTTTAAGAAATGCCAAGGGCCATTAAGAACCCTCCTGTTAACTAGTATCTTAATTCAAATAAATAGTTTCAAAATATCACAACTTCCTGAGGATTCGGGTCTCTTACACCCTTAAAGAAAGCCCTTTATTTATCAAGACCTAGGACCTTGGAAATTCAAAATTCAAAATCTGACGTCTTTTGCTTTTTTTCTTTTCTTTTCTTTTCTTTTGCACTCTGGCTGTGCCTATCCTTCCCTTGTGGCAGGAGAGGGCAGAACTACGTTAAATGATGAGAGAGAGGCAAATAAAGAGATGTTCCCCCTTCTTCTCCCTCTTTCTTGCCTAACTAGGAACTAAGATGGCAGGCTTTAAGTTTAAATTAAGTTGTGTCTCCTTTGTACCTATGTGCCAGGCTTTCTACTGGGCAATGGGGCATAGCAATGGGCTACACAGACACGCAGAGGGTGCACGTGGTCTAGTGGAGACACAGGGAACTGAAGTTATGCCGGCAATTATGTAAATACAGTTCAGTTAAACATGAAGGGGTTCAGGATCATATGAGAACATATAAGTAGATGGTTGCCCTCAGTCAACAGTGTTAGGGAATAATACTGACCATCTAGTGCTATGTAAATGGTTGAGCATAACACAGGGCCTAGTGCTTAAGAGATACTCAATAATGTCAATTCCTTCTTTCCTCTCTCCCCAAGTGTACATGCTTGTGTATGTGTGTGCACACATATAAACACACATATACACACATCACTAACACTCTTTCTCTTTGTTCAAGAACACTTTACCTAAAAAATACCCATAAAAACTCAGAAGTAACTCAATGTTGCCTGTTTTATGCCTTCTTTTAACTGCCCTACAGGCGCCCGTTTTTAGCTACTCTGGGAAACTGAAAACCTCGGGTACTTTGCTCCTAAAGCCATAAAGGCCCAACGCAAAGGGAGAAGAAATAAGGACAGTTCATTTCATACTCAATTTGGAAATACAGAGATCATCTAGTTTTGTCCCCTCATTAGGTACAAACGAAGAAACAGACCCAGAGAGTGTGAAACACTTGCCCAAGGTGACAGTTTCCTTGGGTGACCCTTCTAATACATGGTAGCTTTTTGGTTTTTTAAGCTGAAATCTTTGCCTGTTAGCTTTAACTTTTCAAATATATATATTTAATGTGTTAACTGGGAGGTAGGCCCCCCCACATTCAAGCCATCTCAAGCCACCCGGGAACCCTCAGTTCAGGGACACCAAGTAAGGGACCTGGGCACAACAAGGGCCCCCTCTTTTTCTCTCTACAGAGTAGCTTGCTTAGTTTCAAATCCTGAAAACAGATACCAACAAATAAAACGCCGAAGGGCTTACATGTCCTGTTTATATTCCAGGCATAAACAGCAAACTTTTTAAAGGAAGCAATAAAAAGATCACAAACCCAAGGTTAAAGATTTCCAGCCCCTCTCCATCTTGGAGTTTTCCACACAGCTGCTGCAGCACTGGGTTTATATGTGATAAATTCATGAAGTCTGACCATATCTGTAACTGAAATTTAACACAATTGTATTGGTGAGGGGGATGATTACAGGGGATTTTCACTACTTTCAGAGACTTTTCTTTCCAGAATGTTTAAAAAATTTTATACCACCTTTGTAATCAGAAAAAAAAGTAAAGGTCTTACAAACACCAATTTCTCAGAGAAGATTTATTTCTTCACCTATATCTGGAGCAAGGAGCTGCTTTTAAAGCTCTGAATATTCTGTCAAAGTTCTCTGGGTAAAAATGAAACAGCATCTGAATGGAGCCCATCTGTGAGACTTAAGGCTCCGACTAGCCTTAGGCAGTTTCAGACAAAGCCATAATTTTCAGAGCAAGCTCACATATATCATAACATAAAAATAGACAGTTTGTGGCCAACAGGCTGGAAAGCAAGCTCTCCAGAGAGCTCGGCCTCCAAGCTCTGCTTCTCCCTGGAGGTGCCGGACAGGGGAAGAGAGTAAAGTTCTACTTACAAGAGCAAAGTTTCCTCAAAATTCAGTGGTCCTCAGTCAAAAGTGGAGGCAGAATTTAAGACACCAGGATTCAAGGTTAGCAGTCCAGCCAGACCTGTGGTGCAGGCAGGATCCTCACTTTACCCCCCTCTCTCTTCCCCGTGTCTCCTAAATGAAAAGCACTTCGAGGTTTTAGTGGGTGTTTCCCATGTCTCGGGCCAAGTAAGTCCCCATTTGTTGTAATCCAATGCTCAGCCTGATGATGTCAACCACACAACTCACAAGCTCAGTTTCCACCTCTCTATCCACGGGAGAGACCCATTTCCTGTGGACAATAAGCCAGGGGCTGTAGCTGCACCCCAGGCTGCCACACTCGCCTAACATCCTTCCTTCAATTTTCAACCCTGCAGCTTTAGTAACAAAAGGCTTCCTATCCACTCACTGAGCCAGGGCTTCTGGGTAAACCCCTTTGCTTCTTAGTGAGTTGTCTACCTTGCCATTTGTTTAATTCATTTCTTTGGTATATAACATACTAGTTAGGGTGGAGATCTTCATCCCACCCCACACCCATCTCTTTCTTCCTGCCCAATTTTCCAAGTTGTTTAATTTCTCCCAAGTCTCCCAGGTACATGCTGGGCGCAGTACATGAGACAGTCCTTCAAGTTGGGGAGGTGACATGTGCCCACAGGGAAGGCTTGGAAACAACACTGTCACCTGGGGAACTGGGTTCGGGTCTTGGTCAGGCCTTCAACTGAATGAATGACCTGAAGCAAGTCACATCCCTCTCTGGACCTCAGTTTCCCTATCAACAAAATGCTAGCTTTGGTGCTTTCCACTTCTGAAATTAAGTGACTAAAAATCACTGACAGAGGAGCTTAATAACAAATGCATTATATATACAGCATTTTACTACAAGCTACCTAACTACATGCTTGAGGGAAGGAAGAACCTGGAGAAGTAAGAGGCCACTGCCCAAGATGCCAGGCTCAGCTGGGCTCCTTTAACCCCCTTTTATAAAGGAGACAAATAGATTCTCTGGGAGTAAAACCAAAAGAATTCACTGAGCAAGTCCTCAGGGACAAGAAAAGCAGCAGCATAAACTACCAGATAAGATAAACAAGTAAGAGAATTTAAATGTCCTTAGGGACTAACATGGAACAGCAGTAGTTACGAGAGATAATTTCTTGCATTTGTCTAGTGCTTGATGGTAAAGAAAAAGAACATCTCTCTGCTTTTGTGTATAATGGGAAGCAATGTGACATGCACAGCGGTTAGAAACATCCTTTGGGAGCCACAGATGTGGATCTGAGTTGTGTGTGACTTAATTTCTCTGAACTTCAGCTTTTTTAACTGTCAAGTGGGATACTAGTGCCTCTGTTTTAGGATTGTGGGAATTAAAAAACACATGTAAGGAAACGGAAAGTATTTGGTACTTACTAAGTATTGAATAAATGTTAGCTCTCCTTGTACATAATCTCATTTAATTCTCATAACATCCTTAGGAGAATTAGATATTCAGAGGCTACATTATTAATCTCCCTTTCCTGGATAAGAAGATACATTCAGAGAAGTTAGGTGACATGCCCAAGGTCACACAGCTCAACGCGAAACAGATAGAATTAGAAATGGAGCCTCAACTCCTAACTAGGTCAGCACACGTGCCACACACATGCCAATGCCAATGTCATTTCTCAACACTGTTGCTGCAGCCAGCCTGGTAAAGGAAACACTCAGGCCGCTAGGTCAGAGAGGCTGCTTTCCTTGCTTTGCTACCAAACCCTGTGTGGCCTAAAGCAAGTGTGGGCTTCAACTAACTCTCTCAAAAGGAGCAGATCTGATCTCTTTCAATGCTACTTTGATGGTAATGGGAAGGTAGGGATGGAGCTTTACTGGCAAAGCGGCTCTCTATAGGTGGGGAAGAGGCTATGGTAGTTTGTGGTTTAATAAGATTTTTTATTGGTTCTCAGAAAACACAAATGCTCATCAGAAAAGACCTGAGAAAACATGCTATATTAGGAGGAAGTTTGCCAATCTGAAAGCTTTCAACAACGTGATATAGGACTGTTGTGGAATAAAAACCACACCAGCCTAGTAACCCACAGAGAGCAGTTGTTCACAGTTCAGAGACCTGGGCTTCCTTCTGGTCCCCAGACCTTCTTGCTGTGCCTTGGTTTCCTAATGCAAAATGAGAATAATAGCCTTACTCCCCAAGGTTCTTATGTGGGTTAAATGCCTGCCACATATTATTCATTCAAAAATACTTGAAAAATAAGCTGCAGTGTTTCATAGTAAAGACACTGCAGCTTATTTTTTTCCTAATTCTGAATTTCTGATGAAATTATAATTTCATCATGCTTTGCCCTAATGGTGATGTGACAATAAAATAAAGTCACATATTGGTCAGGAAGTCAGAAGGGTCCTGTATTTCTCCAGAATGTCAGGATGAGTAATGAACAAAAACCTACCCATAGCTGTCAGGCCTGATCTTGGCAGCAACACTCAGTTTGGAGGGACTGGAGTTGGGGCCATTGTTTGGCTGATCCTTTATTCCAGAAGCCTGAGTGGGTGTCTCAGGAAATAAGGGTGGGTTCTTGAGATGGGTACTTTGAATCATGTTTTGTTACTTGAACAAAAATAATAGTAAGGAGCCCATTCATAAAAACATCATTTTCTTTAAACATATACTTTGTTAACACTTCCTTTGTGAACTGAATTAATTCTAAGCCTGTGACAGAATCCAGGAAGACAGAATCATAGCAACACTGGCACATTCATTTCTTCTTATTTTATTTTTTTTGAGATGGAGTCTTGCTCTGTCACCCAGGCTGGAGTGCAGTGGCACGATCTTGGCTCACTGCAACTTCCACCTCCTGGGTTCAAGTGATTCTTCTGCCTCAGCTTCCCAAGTAGCTGGGATTATAGGTGAGTACCACCATGCCTGGCTAATTTTTTCTATTTTTAATAGAGACAGGGTTTCACCATATTGGCCAGGCTGGTCTCAAACTCCTGACCTCATGATCCACCCTCCTCGGTCTCCCAAAATGCTGAGATTACAGGCATGAGCCACCACGCCCAGCCCCATTTCTTCTTATAACTGACAATATTGGACACACTATGTGGACTGGGGGCCATACTGTGCACTAAGCACTCTCTAAACACCACTTCATGTCATCCTCACAATAATCAGGTGCAAGAAACATTATCAATATTCACATCCTACAGCTGTAGCAACAGCTGCATGGCGAACCAAACAACCTGCTCAAAGGCTCACAGGAGCAAGGGGAAGATCCTATGCTCTAACTGGGGACCGTCCGGGGCCAGTCCTGAATCTACAACCCCCTTGCACTACTGCCTCTTAAAGGGCTTCCCTTCAGGAAACTTGACTGTTTTTCACAGACAGCAGTATCAGCTTCACTTGAGGATGAAAGAAACTTTGGCTGCTCAATTCCACCTCTACCCCACTTTAGAAGGAGTCTCTCCTTCCTCTGAATTTCCTTAGTACTTTCTGTTTCTCTCTTAAGAAACTTACCCTTTTCTCCTTTGACACATATTTTTTGGGGGCAGGTCTAATTTCCCTAGAATCTGCTAGAATCCTAACTTCTTAAGGAAAAGATCTGTATCTAATTTAGCAGCATTTTGTACATATTATGAGATACTTATTAAAATAAGGAAATCTATAAACAAACCCCAAAACTATTACTGGATGTTTACCACATGCTAGGTAATATTCTGCTTTATTATATTTTATTTATTTATTTATTTTTGTAGAGATGGGGGTCTCACCATATGCCCAGGTTGGTTCTGAACTCCTGATCTCAAGTGATCTGCCTGCCTCGGCCTCCCAAAGTGTTCAGATTATAGGTGTGAGCCACCATGCGTGGCTGTATTCCAACTGCTTTATATAATTACCTCATTTAATCCCATAAGGATCTCTATGAGGTCGGCATCATTACTATCCCCTCTTGACACATGAGAAAATCACAGACACAGATTGATTAACTTGTTTAGATGAAATGTTAGTCCATTTTACATTGCTATAAGGGAATCCCTGAGGCTCAATAATTTATGAAGAAAAGAGGTTTACTTGGCTCATGGTTCTGCAGACTATATAAGCATGGCTCACGCCTGTAATCCCACCACTTTGGGAGGCCAAGGCAGGCAGATCACAAGGTAAAGAGATCGAGACCATCCTGGCCAGCATGGTGAAACTCCATCTTTACTGAAAATATAAAAATTAGCTGGGCATGGTGGCATGTCCCTATAGTCCCAGCTACTCGGGAGGCTGAGGCAGACCAATTGCTTGAACCCAGGAGGCGGAGGATGCAGTGAGCCAAGATCGCACCACTGCATGCCAGCCTGGCGAAAGAGCAAGACTCCATCTCAAAAAAAAAAAAAAGAAAAAAGGCATGGAGCCAGCATCTGCTTCTGGTGAGGCCTTAGGAAAGGGGAGCCGGAATGTCGCATGGCAAGAGAGGGGAGCAAGTGTGAGAGAGAGAAGTGCCAGGCTCTTTTCAAACAACCAGGGCCAGGCATGGTGGCTCATGCCTGTAATCCCAGCACTTTGGGAGGCCCAAGGCAGGTGGATCACCTGATGTCAGGAATTCAAGACCAGCCTGGCCAATGTGGTGAAACCCTATCTCTACTAAAAATACAAAACTTAGCCAGGCTTGATGGTGTACCCATGCAGTCGGAGCTACTCAGGAGGCTGAGGCAGGAGAATTGCTTGAATTTGGGAGGCAGAGGTTGCAGTGAGCTGAAATCACACCACCGCATTCCAGCCTGGATGACAGAATGATAATCTGTCTCAAAAAAACACAAAAAAACAATGTTTTGAAATCAGAAACTTAAACCTTTTTTGGGGGAGGGGAGTCAAACCCATAAAAGATGACTAAGACATCGCTCAAAGTATTTTTTTGGTTTTAGAGTACACGTGGCTGCTTTTTCTTCAGCATTTGATGTTCAGAGGATCCACTTCATGGTCCCCTTTGGACTGCTGATTGGGTGTGTCTGAAGGAGAGCTGCAAGGAGAAGAGAAGCCTGACCCCAGTGAATATGCGGCTAGAAACTGGATAGGTTTATAGAATATCACATTGTCCCCTCTCTGCCTATTTTCAAACCACTTCCCACCAGCTTGAGATAAGTTTCCAACTAGGGCTGTTTTGGGAGAGATGGACCTTCACTTACGCTAACTTTAAACAGTCTTGGACTCATTGAATTTTGCAGCTGAACGGAACATGTGGTCTCCTCATTTTAGGGGTGAGGAATGCCAGATCCAGAGAAGGTAAGGGACTATCCTGAGGTTGTACAGCCTGTTGCTCTAACAGAAGGACCTTCTATTGGTTTGAGACTCTCACTTGCTACTGTACTTTTAAATACAAATTTGAAGGGCTCTTCCCTCTTGTTTTGGTTAACTCCTACTCAGCCATCAGATTTCATATTAAATGTCACCTCCCTAGGGTGACCTTTTCTCTGAGCCACGTTAGCTCCCCCTGCTGTATGGGTTTCATGGTACCCCTATGACTCGTCTCATAACCCTTAACATATTTGTAAGTACACGTCCCATGTGTTTCCCTACCAGACTGTAAACTCCACAAGGTCAACACTATGGCTTTCTGGTTCACTGAATACATCTATCCCAAGTGCCTAGAAGAGTGCCTGGCATAAAATAGGAAACTCAATAAATATTTTCTAAACACACACATACACTCTCTCTCTCTCTCTCTCTTTCCCCCCTTAATCCAGTCTATGGTAAAACAATAACATACTTTTTGTGAAAAGCACCATGTCTTCTAAACTACAATTTGGGCCTTCTTGCTGAAGGAAGGATCATTAGAGGACAAGAGATTTATTTCATTTTAAATAATTTCCAGTAGAAAAAGTTCAGAGAGGCATGACAACAGAACCTTAAGTTCAGAGCACAGGGACAAGAAAGCACCATTAGAAATGAGAGACAAAGAATGGCATGGAACCTCAGGGAGGCTCTGGGTCTGAAGACAGCAGGCATGGAGAAGATTCAGGAGAAGGGCCATAAATGAAGGGATCCACTGAAGGTCCTGTGCCAGCCAGCTCCTCTGTCCCATACCTGGAGCACACATAGGGCCCCAAAGCTCTGTCGAACCACAGGGAAAGACAGGAGGCCTCTTTAAATAAATTGAATGAATTGCCTGGGATTGATCGAGGGCTTCTAGTGAGAGTCTGGCCTCCTTATTCTGACACATTAAGGGCCCTCAGTCTAACTGCTGGTCCTGCTCATGTGCCCTCAAGCATCTTCCACTTAGTACCTTAGTACCCTTCCAGTACCCAGCAACTTCCCAGGCAGGGCAGAGGCCTATGGGACAAACAGATGACCCATTCCAGAGGAAACCGAGACCTATCCCCTTAAAGAAATCTTTTGATTGTCGATGGCCAAATAAGCATGACAAGACGTCTGATGAAAACCAACTGCATGACAGGAGTTCAACACCAGCCTGGCCAACATGGCAAAACCCCATCTCTACTAAAAATACAAAAATTAGCTGGGCATGGTGGTGAGTGCCTGTAATCCCGGCTACTTGGGAGGCTGAGGCAGAAGCATCATTTGAATTCAGGATGTAGAGGTTGCAGTGAGCCGAGATGGTGCCACTGCACTCCAGCCTGGGCAATAGAGAGAGACTCTGTCACAAAAACAAACAAAAAACTGATGAGTCAAGAAAAAGCAGTATGGTAATGTGAGGTCCTTCTTTGGATCTGACTGGAAAGAAGAAAAAAAAATTATGAGTTAATTGGAGATCACTGCTAATAATAAAGGATTATTAATTATTTTATACATGATAGTAATGTGGTTATATTTTTAAAATGAGTCCTTATTCTCTTAAAAATACATACCAGGCCGGGCATGGTGGCTCACGCCTGTAATCCCAACACTTTGGGAGGCCAAGGCAGGTATATCATCTAAGGTCAGAAGTTCAAGACCAGCCTGACTGATGTGGTAAAAACCTGTCTCTATTGAAAATAAAAAAATTAGCCAGGCATGGTGACATGCGCCTGTAGTCCCAACTACTTGGAAGGCTGAGACAGGAGAACTGCTTGAACCTGGGAGGTGGAGATTGCAGTGAGCTGAGATTGTGCCAATGCACTCCAGCCAGGGTGACTGAGCAAGATTCTGTTGCAAACAAACAAACAAAATCATGCTAAAGCAGTTACCGATAAAATGATGTCTAGAATTTACTCCAAAATAATCTAGTGGCAAGGGAAAAGTGGCTACCAGCATAGATGAAATAAGATTGGCCATGGGTTGTTGATTTTTGAAGCCGGGTAATGTGTGGTACTGTGGATTCATTATACTATTCTTTCTAGTTTTGTACATGTTTCAAATTTCTGTAATACAATTAAAAAAAAACCAGATATCTCTATAAGCATATTATTTAGCTATAGAGAGATAAACACTAGATCAAACGCCTAACAGGATCAAAAGTGTAGGCTCTTGGGAGCAGGATAGGAGGAAGGTGAAGGAAGGGTGGGGGCAGGGAACAGACAGTTTTTATTGTTTTTACGATATTTGACCTTAAAAAAGACTAAGGAAAACTATGTGCATGTACCATTCTGACAAAAACAAAATTAATTTGAAAAAGGAAATGGGAGTGATATTATTTAGAGAAATAGAAGTAACCACCAAAAGAAATAAAAGCAGAAAAATAAAATGGCTGCCTCAGATGCCTTTCTGGACTCAGATTTTTTAAAAAGTCATATTCATGTATTACTTGAATTTTTTAAAGTTAGCTATAATAATCAGTTAATACTATCAGTTATTAGCAGGGCTTTCTGCTAATCTCTACATCTATAAACTGAATACTTCCTCAGCTTTAGAATCCTAAATCACCCAGAGTGAATATCTCCACATTAAGGGTAATAATAACAATTATTGCCATTAAACTATTGTTTGCCATTTGTCACTACTTTATATATGTTGTTTCTAATCCTTCTAACACTCCTGCAAGGCAAGTATAGATATTCCCATTTTACAGATGAAAAGGTTAAGGCTGAGAGACATCTGCTTGAGGTCACAGTGTGGGCTAGGCCTGTGAAACTCAAACACCAAGCTCTTTCCATTACCTAATTTCTCCTCTGCATTCCATTTGTTCAGTATAGTCCAGAAAGTACCTTTACATAAATTTTCTCATCAACCCCAAGAAACAGGAGGGACATGACTATTTTTACTTGACAAATGAAGAAACCAAAGCTAAGAAACGTTAGGTAACTTGCCCAAGAATCCAGGCTCCTGATTTTTAATCTAGTATTCCCTTTACCATTCCTTATGTCCCCTCAACAACAAAATGTTAAATGATTCATAATCTCCTTATGGGCATTTGACATAAGAGTCATTGTACCACTGTACATGAATGCACCCATACAGCCGAAGCAGGAATTTTAAAAAGAGAGAGAGAGGAAGACATTTTTTCCAAGGAAATATAGTAATAAACCACGGAATGTCCTCAGTTGCTCTAATGACAGCATGTTGCTTCAGTCCTCAAAGGGACTCTTGAAATGTCAGCAGCCTGCCTGCCTGGCATAGAGCAGATCAGCTGCTGGCACAGGCAGCCTGCAGCAGTTCTGACAACCAGTGCCACTCTACTTAGTTCCAAAGAAAGAAATGAGCCGTGCATGCTTCTGCCCTGAAAAAAGAACTTCTGTGCTTCCTAAATCTACTTCAGTCAACAGCTATGTGGCCCCAGGGCTTTTTAATAGTTGCCAGGAATCTTCTTAGACCAGTGCTACTCATCAGAGCAGAGGCATGTTTATGAAACTGTACATCAAGTTGCATAGGGGTGGGAGCCAAATGTGGGGTAACTAAAGAGGGTGAACATGTGACCCTTGATCATCTCAAGTCCAGGATAGCTGAAGGCTCTGCCCAGAAAAGCAGCAGCCCAAAATTTGGGCACAAGAGCCTTCAGGCTGGTGTGAGATGCTCCTCAGTCTGTGCTGGCATGTGAAAAATGGCCAAGCAGCAGTTAGTGGAAAGAGGCTGTTTACTTGAGTTCAAACTATTTATAGCACCAGCAATCTGCACATATTTGGATGACAAATCTCTGGGCTTCAAGTAAGTGGTGCTTTGCTCCTGGACAATTTCATCAAACACATTCCCTCCCCACGCCACCCCCAGTCCCCCTCACTAACACATGTTGCCCTCAGGATGTTTTATTTAAGTTGCTGAATTTTAAAAGATTATAAAAAGAAACCACATTTTAAGAACAAGTGACTTTTAAACCATTTATTTCCATGTTTGAACTACATATTTTCTTTAAGGCTTGAATGAGAAATTAAATTATAATACATGTATACTCTATAAAAATATACATTTGCCCCATATATGAACAAAACAGTAATCGAATGATGTAATTTAATGTGAATATTGACCTGGCATGTAATCCCAGGTATGATTACTTTGGGAGGCTGAGGTGGGGGGATCACTTGAGGTCAGGAGTTCGAGACCAGCCTGACCAACATAGTGAAACCCTGTCTCTACTAAAAATACAAAAAAATTTAGCTGGGCATGGTGGCAGGTACCTGCTACTCAGGAGGCTGAGGCAGGAGAATTGCTTGAACCCGGGAGGTGAGATTGCGCCACTGCACTCTAGCCAGGACAACAGAGCGAGACTCCATCTCAAAAAATAAACAAACAAACATGTATATTTTTGTAAAGATGCTGAGGCCTACTCAAGCCCTACAAAGAGAACATTTCTTACAGTACAATTAACATAAGATGATTAGCCGGGCGCGGTGGCTCAAGCCTGTAATCCCAGCACTTTGGGAGGCCGAGGCGGGTGGATCACGAGGTCAAGAGATCAAGACCATCCTGGTCAACATGGTGAAACCCCGTCTCTACTAAAAATACAAAAAATTAGCTGGGCATGGTGGCGCGTGCCTGTAATCCCAGCTACTCAGGAGGCTGAGGCAGGAGAATTGCCTGAACCCAGGAGACGGAGGTTGCGGTGAGCCGAGATCACGCCATTGCACTCCAGCCTGGGTAACAAGAGCGAAACTCTGTCTCAAAAAAAAAACAAAAAAAACATAAGATGATTAAAGGCTTTCAGAACAGATCCACAAACAATGTGTAACCATATACACATTACAAACAAGAGGTCTTATTACCTATGGATTCTGGGGAGAAGCAATGGTAGTGTACCGTGTTCATCAAAGCCCACTGTCCCCACTGCACGCCATACCGGAAAAGGGCTCAACTGTAACAAACACATGTGCAAAGCCTTCTGCACAGTTTAACTCACGGAAGGTGTTATAGCCTTGCCAATAAATTTGTTTGGAAAAACCAGTCTACCCTAAAAGCTGCCTTATTTTTATAGCAAGCAATGGTGATCTGCAACTTTTAACTCTTCTGACCCAGGCATTGCCTAATTCTAAAGAAGAAAATGTGCTTGTTAGTCAACATGCAGCTTCCAGTCCTACAATGCAGGCAGGATGTGATGTACAGAAAAAGGCCAGTAAAGAAAAGAGAAAGGTTTATAGTACAATGGGTGATGGTGGACAATTAACTTAGGGAAAGGAAATAGAAGAAATTCCTAAAAGGCACTTAGGTGTCTTCTTATCTTTTCCCTCTCCCAATGAAGCGCATTAGAAGGTCTCTAAGACAATCTTTCAACAACCCCCCTTTTTTTTAACATTAGGAAAGAAGTTCTGGTGATGGTAAAGAAAAAGAGTCATGTCTATGCATAGAATGTAAATTATTTAAAATTTTTTTCAGGTCACTTTGTCATTATTATTTTTTTCTTGAGAGAGAGAGCCTCACTCTGTTGCCTAGGCTATAGTGCAGTGGTGCGATCTAAGCTCACTGCAACCTCTGCCTCCTGGGTTCAAGCAATTCTCCTGCCTCGGCCTCTCGAGTAGCTGGGACTACATACTTGCACCAACATGCCCGGCTAATTTTTGTATTTTTAGTAGAGACAGGGTTTCACCATGTTGGCCAGGCTGGTCTTGAACTTCTGGCCTCAAGTGATCTGTTCACTTTGGCCTCCCAAAGTCCTGGGATTACAGGTGTGAGCCACCGTGCCTGGTCTAATGCTTGTAATGTTTGATCCCATATTTCTATTTCTAGGAATTTTCTAATTATAAAACTATTTATCATGCAGACCTTAGCTGAGATGTCACTTCTTTAGAAAAACTTTCCCATCCTCATTTCTTAACCATAGGTTCAGGCAAAAAAAAAAAAAGAGAAGAAAAACTTTCCCAAGCCATTCAACCTAAAATAGCCACCCATCTACCTACAACGTCACTTTCTGTTAAATGTCCATACTTTTTTTGTTGTTTATTCACTTCTTTACTGCCTTTCACTACTACCTCCTCCTGTCCCACATTAAAATGTCAGTTTTGTGACATGAGGTGCCTGGTCTGTGTTGGACACTATTCTTCCTAGGTGCTGGACACTAGCCAGGGACATTGCAGTATCATCTCATTTAACCTTCACTGCCATATGAAGTTTCTGTTATCCTTCTACTTTAGAGATAGGCAAACTGATGTACAGTTTCATTTTGGTGAGTGGCCAGTAAGTGGCAGTTGAAATCTAAATACTGGTATGTATGAGGACAGAGCCCACACTCTAAACTACCTCTCTCAAGATGATACAAAAGTTTAAATAGTTTAAATTTGCACACTTTTTAAACCAAACAATCCTAGTTGTGAAAATTTATTACATGGAGATGATCACACAAGAATACATAATTAGATATATCTTATTTGTTGCATATAACTTAACATAGCAAATACTGGCAATGTTCAGGCAAGTCACCAGTTAGCTGTAAACTTCAAGTTTACTTTTTGGTAAACAGGGGCCCCCATCTCAGATACTATGAGGATTTAATGAGACAATGCATAGCACCTGGCTTATAGTCCATGTTTTGTGGTTACTGTTATATTTATTCACTCATTCGAGATAGGGTCTTGCACTATAACTCAGGCAGGAGTGCAGTGGTATCATCATAGCTCGCTGTGACCTCAAACTCCTAGTCTCAGGTGATTCTCCCACAACTCAGCCTCCGGAATAACTGGGACTACAGGCATGCACCACCATGCCTGGCTAATTTTTTTCATTTTTTGTAAAGACAGAGTCTCACTATGTTGCCAGGCTGGTCTCGAACTTCTGGTCTCAAGTAATCCTGATGCCTTGGCCTCCCAAAGTGCTGGGATTACAGGCATAAGCCACTGAACCCAGCCTACCTTTAAATATCTAAAAGGATATACAATATACCAAATGGTTAATAGAGGATATCTCTGGACAGCAGGATTACACGGGGAGCTTCATTAACTCATTGTGTACTTCCAAGTTGTTCTACTTTTAATAAAATTCATATTAATCCTATATTCATAAAAAATAAAGATATTACTATTTTGAAAAAAAGAGAAAATAAAACTATAGGAGGAAACTATTTTATGGAACAGAGATGGAAACTACTAGATCTCAAAATAAAAACGTTCCTCCTCTTTTGTTCTATGTGAGAACCAGATCTTTAATATTCATATAGGTCCTATCCTATTGTGAGGGCCTACATTCACAGTGAAGTAAAGGAGATTCTTTTTTTTTTTTTTTTTTTTTTTTTGAGACGGAGTTTCACTCATGTTACCCAGGCTGGAGTGCAATGGCGCGATCTCGGCTCACCGCAACCTCCGCCTCCTGGGTTCAGGCAATTCTCCTGCCTCAGCCTCCTGAGTAGTTGGGATTACAGGCACGCACCACCATGCCCAGCTAATTTTTTGTATTTTTAGTAGAGACGGGGTTTCACCATGTTGACCAGGATGGTCTCGATCTTTTGACCTCGTGATCCACCCGCCTCTGCCTCCCAAAGTGCTGGGATTACAGGCTTGAGCCACCGCGCCCGGCCAGGAGATTCTTAATAAAAAATAAAGGCCTAAGAATTTAAATTAGCTTCACTAAAAATCTGAGATGTTAAAGCATATATACAGAAAGAAAAAAAGTTCTTCATAATCATATCTGCCTCCTAGAGAGGCTCCTGTCAAATGGACAGCCCTTTAGGCTATTGATAACTTTTTCAGATTCAGCAATGCAAAAAATAACAAACAAAAGCTGGGGACCAAGTGAGCCAGGCATGGTAGTTCAGGCCTATAATCCCAGCACTTAGGGAAGCCAAGGCAGAAGGATCCCTTGAGGACAGGAGTTTGAGACCAGCCTGGGCAACATGGTGAGACCCCCGTCTCTACAGAAAAAACATGTTTTGTTTTGTTTTTTCAATTAAAAAAGAAAATCCTGGGAGTTGCTAAGTACCTCTGTAATATAGAGAAAGAAGAACTGGAATTCCAGGGTAAATCTGTGAGCTATGAAAGAAAGAGAAGGAGCGAGGAGCCAGGGAGGTGGCAGAAGTCTGGATTTTCTGCTGACCCCTTCTTGGGATCTCCAAATCAAAAGCAAAGTCATTTATACTTACAGATGCTTTTTGTGAACGTATTCTTTGTTCCCGAAAACCAAGGAAGGGACTAAGTTTCAATCATGGACTGATAGGTTGGCAAAGGAGGAGGAGGAGGCAGAGATGACCAGGAGAGCATATGCCACACATTCACCCCCCCAAAAAAAATATCTACAGAATGTTCTGAAAACTTTGGACTTCCACAGGGCATGAAACAAGGGGTCATGCTGATCAGATCTAGATCTTCAAATGCTGAGATATCTGGGTCATACATAGTCTACTTATCAAGTGGGATCAAGGAACATATTGACATGTGTTCAATAATGCAAAAATAAGTTGCCTAGGTGGTTCACGCCTGTAATCCCAGCACTTGGGAGGCTGAGGTGGGTGGATCACCTGAGGTCAGGAGTTCAAGACCAGCCTGGCCAACATGGTGAAACCCCAACTCTACTAAAATACAAAAATTAGCTAGGCATGGTGACAGATGCCTATAATGTCTGCTACTCGGAAAGATGAGGCAGGAGAATTGCTTGAATCTGGGAGGTGTAGGTTGCAGTGAGCCAAGATGGCACCATTGCACTCCAGTCTGGGTGACAGAATGGGACTCTGCTTCCACTCCACTGAAAAGCTTTACATAAAATTGTATAATGATTATACTTTTAGGTCACATATTCCTTTGAGAATCTAATTAAATATCCTTCTCTGCAGAAAATGCAAATGAATATAATTTCAGGGGGATTGTGGAACTCCTGAAAGCCAACTTTGGACACAATACAGGTCCACAGTCCAAGTTCAAGAACTCTTGCTCTAGGGAAACTGCCACTGTTGATGAACATTGCTTGTTGTACAATGGGTATCACAAGCCACTTTGCAATTTATGCAGAAGGCCTAAGAACATTGCCAACATTCATTAATTTATAAACATTGTTGGGGGCCTAATCTAATAAATTTTGTTTTTGGTGGGTTTGTTTGTTTGTTTTTTTTTTCAGAGTCTTGCTGTTGCCCAGGCTGGAGTGCAGTGGCACAATCTCAGTTCACTGAAACCTCCACCTCCCAGGTTCAAACGATTCTCCTTCCTCAGCCTCCTGAATAGCTGAGACTACAGGCACACATCACCACACCCAGTCAATTTTTGTATTTTTAGTAGAGACAGGGTTTTACCATGTTGGCCAGGCTGGTCTCAAGCTCCTGATCTCAAGTGATCCAGCCTCCTTAGCCTCCCAAAGTGTTGGGATTACAGGCATGAGCCACTACGCCCAGCCTAACAGATTCTGAAAGTATAAAGATTAATGTGCTCCCTGTGTAAACAAAGTAATGGTTAACAGAGAGAAACAAAAAAGAAAACAGACCACAACAATATAGTGAGATGAACCAGACTAACCTTGTCCCTCAACTTCCTTTTTGGCTCCAGGACTTACTAACTACAAAATAAAGTAACAAGTGAAAATGACTGACATGAATATTGAGCACAAGCAAAGAAAAAAGCAACAAGGGTCTGGGATACTGGGTACCATTTTTAAATAGCCAGTCTGCTCCTCCTGTGGACTTTTGATTTCCCTCTGTATCTGCATAAAAATCTCTCTAAACAACACAAAAACAAAACAGAGCTCTTTTTAACACACAGTAACCACAGAGTTTTTTTTTTTTTTAATGCCACTTTAAGAAAAAGGAATTAACCAAAAGATTTTTCTCAAAAACTTATCTATTCCACAAAGCCCACAGCTAACACTCCTGGTTTGCATGGTTAGATTTGCAAATATTTATTGAGCTCTGAAGTAATAACAACATCTGATACTGGCATTGCAGGGAGACTCTCACAAAGATTATCTCATTTCCTGTGCAAAACACACCTCATTACAAGTGCTTATATTCCCATTAAATAGAAGAAAAAATGGAGGCAAAGAAGGGCAAAGCCACTTGCTGGGGCTCATTTATATCTTCTAACTCCTGAAGCCAAAAATCAGAATACAGACCAATCTACCTTTTCCTAAGCTTGCAGAGAAGTGTCAATAAGGACAAAAATAGAAGGTGAGGAGGGGAAGTGGAGGGGTCGGGGAACCTGGGGAAACAGTGGAGAGAATATGTTAATGTAGCACAGTCATACGTATTGAAATTAGATGGACTTGAGGTAAAATCCTGGCTCCCCCACCAACACCCTCTAACTAGCTGTATGACCTTAGACAAATCACTTAACCTCTTTGAGCTCTGGTTTCTTAACAAGAGAGGGTAGAATGAAATGGAGGATACTAATTTCTTCATCTTCCACAGAGGTGAGTCAGGAGGTAAAGAGTGAGGGGATCAGGACGGCCATTTCTAGCCGATGTGATGAATTAAATCTCCCAAGACCCTCTTCCCACAAACACCTAAAATGATGGATGCAATCACCCTTGCAATATGCCAAATGTAGGCAAGGGCTGAAAAGAAAGCATGGAAAGTTTTTTGAGGTCAAATAAAAATCACAAATCCAGCAGGATAAGTAAGCATCAGAGCTTTTAAAGCATCTGCAATTCTAATAATACAAAACTACTTATCAAAATAACTGGCTAAAAAGACAAATTTAAAAATTACATGTTGGCTGGGCACAGTGGCTCAAGCCTGTAATCCCAGCACTTTAGAGGGCTGAGGCGGGTGGATCACTTGAGGTCAGGAGTTTGAGAGTCGCCTGACCAACATGGTGAAACCCCATCTCTACTAAAAACAGAAAATTAGCCAGGTGTGGTGACGCACGCCTATAATCCCAACTACTCAGGAGGCTGAGGCAAGAGAATCTCTTGAATCTGGGAGGTGCAAGTTGCAGTGAGCCCAGATCACACCACTGCACTTCAGCCTGGGCAATAAGAATAAAACTCCATCTTAAAAATAAAATAAAAATTACATGTTTATGTATATTTTATTTACAGTTTTGGAGAGAACCACAACTATGAAAAACCACTAAGGTAAAAAACAAACAGCAGCTGGGCGCAGTGGCTCACACCTGTAATCCCAGCACTTTGGGAGGCTGAAGCAGGTGGATCACCTGAGGTCGGGAGTTCAAGACCAGCCTGACCAACATGGAGAAACCCCATCTCTACTAAAAATACAAAATTAGCTGGGTGTGGTGGTGCATGTCTGTAATGCCAGCTACTTGGGAGGCTGAGGCAGGAGAATCATTTGAATTCAGGGGGCAGAGGTTGCAGTGAGCTGAGATCGTGCCATTGCACTCCAGTCTGGGCATCAAGAGCAAAACTCCGTCTCAAAAAAAAAAAAAAGAAAAAAGAAAAAAAACAGCTTTCAGAGGGCCTGGCTAGAGCAAGTGGGGATTTTTTTTTTTTTTTTTTACTTTAATCGTTATATCTTCTGTTCTATCTGAATGTTTATTTGTGTCTATGTATTACTTTTATAATTTGTTAAATTGGCAAAAGAAGGCAGATTGGTGGAAATGTGTGATCACCAACCACAATAAATAATAATGAACTGATTAATGTAAATATCAATTTCAGGAAAAAGAAAATTTGGTCTTACCTTGACATATGCCTTATCAAAGATTTCTTTTTAATGATACTTCTCAGTGTTATGGAGATACAGGAAAATGTAGGTGAAAATGGAAAATGGTACAACATTCCTAAAGGGCAATTTGACAATACATACTAAAATCCTTAACAATATCGGGGGTATATGGGACCTCTCTGTACTTGCTGCACAGCTTCACCGGGAACCTAAAGCTGGTCTAAAAAATAAAGCTTCTTAATTAAAAGATGTAAATGCTCTCTGACTCACTTATTTCATGTCTAAGAATTTATCCAAAGGAAACCACTATAGACTAGTGTATGCAAAGACTTGACTTAAAGTTGTTCGCTTCAGCACTGTTCAGAATACAGTAAAACTGAATATCCTGAAAGTCCACAATTTGGGGGTAAATAAACTTCGGTAAATCTACAGAATGGAATATTATACAGTCACAATAAGTGATACTATTGAAAAGAGTATCTGATGACATTAAAAAATAGTCTCACGTTAATGTAAAGGTAAGCCCCTATATATAGGAGGGGCTCATGTTTGTAAAATGGAAAGTAGAAAAAAATGGAAGAAACTATTAATCAGTAGTATCTCAGGATGATAACACTGCAGGTAATTTTTATTTTCTTATTGGTATTTTAAATTTTTTTATAAAATGGTATTTTATAATAAAATATAGCATTACTTCTACACAAAGAAAAAAACATATGAGCCGGGCACGGTGGCTCAAGCCTGTAATCCCAGCACTTTGGGAGGCCGAGGCGGGTGGATCACGAGGTCAAGAGATCAAGACCATCCTGGTCAATATGGTGAAACCCCGTCTCTACTAAAAAACTACAAAAAATTAGCTGGGCATGGTGGCACGTGCCTGTAATCCCAGCTACTCAGGAGGCTGAGGCAGGAGAATTGCCTGAACCCAGGAGGCGGAGGTTGCGGTGAGCCAAGATCGCGCCATTGCACTCCAGCCTGGGTAACAAGAGCGAAACTCCGTTTAAGGTTAAAAAAAAAAAAAAAAAAAGAAAAAAACATATGAAGTTATTTTTAATAATAACTTGGACAATACATACCAAGTGCTAAAAAATGGGCACACACTGACTTATAAATAAGAGAGACATTTATATCAGTTATTTATTTATTTACTGTTTAGTTTTGAGACAGGGTATTACTCTGTCACCCAGGCTGGAGTGCAGTGGCATGATCATGGCGCAGCCTCGACCTTCCGGACTCAGGTGATCCTCCCACTTCAGCTTCCTGAATAGCTGGGACTATAGGCATGCACCACCTTGCCCAGCTCATTTTTGTATTTATTTATTTATTTTTTTGTAGAGATGGGGGTTCACCATGTTGCCCAGGCTGGTCTCAAACACCTGGGCTCAAGCGATCTGCCTGCCTTAGCCTCCCAAAGTGCTGGGATTACAGGCAGAGTTATTTATAATAGTGAAATAGAAACAATCAAAATATCAAATACATTGTCTGGCCATTAAAGGGGGTGAAGAGAGGCATAAGCCACACTGTGTCAGCAGAGAGCAGTCTCCCAGTCTCTAGGGGCCTGCTCCTATCCTTACTCCCAGGCCTGGCCCAGAAGGTGTGCCGCCCAGCCTGTGCCTGGCACTGGAAGGTGCACAAGAAACACAAGCTGGACAATAACCTCCATGAGGAGTGGCTAGAGAAGCTGTTGAAGGTGCACTGAAAATTGGGAAGAAATGAGCTCTAACCTTTGTTCAGGTACCTCAGCCATGAGTTAAGTCACTGATGACATGAATGAGTAAGAGTACAAAGAAAAGAAGAAGGAAAGGAGCAAAGTAGATAGCAGAAGAAAAGAAAAATAAAATAGGAGAATAAAAATTAGGATTTTTAGAACAGTAAGATGAAGATGAAGCAGGATTCCAAAAGATGGAAGTGCCCTGAGCAGCCTCTGAGCTCCTGAGCCAGGAGAGCCCGCCTTCAAGAAGCTTTGCTGAGACAATCACAGACTGAGTTCTTAACCGGGCTGATCTTGCAGGATATCTGGCAGCCAGCCCCTAGGGGCACAGGTGCTCAGCAATGGCAGCAATAGGGTTTTCTCCAGGGAAGTCTCATGGTGTAGTTAGATGGTTTTCCCCAGCCTGCATTTTATTTGCTGCTTGATTCCCATCTAGGTAGCACTAGGATCTGTTCTCCGACCCTCTGTAAGAGTCTATAAGATCCCTAGATTTTTCTTAAGCAATGCTTTTCTGCTTAAACCAGCTGGAGTAGACACTTTGTTAGTAGTGCCTGAGAACCCTGATAAATTTGAGTAATAGAAATCAGAAGGGAATGCAGACAAAGCTCCTAAGGAAATGAAAGAGATCTTGGATAACTCATGAATGGAACATGCCTATTCCTGTACCTGTGGATTACAAGTGATTTGTGGATCATGAAATCAATTTAGTAGGCTGGGACTAACATATTTTTATTTTTATTTTTTATTATTTATTTATTTGGAGACAGTCTTGTTCTGTCGCCCAGGCTGCAGTGCAGTAGGTAGCATGATCTCGGCTCACTGAAACCTCTGCCTCCTGGGTTCAAGCAATTGAACCTCAGCCTCCTGAGTAGCTGGGATTACAAGCATCCACCACCATGTCCAGCCAATTTTTGTATTTTTGATAGAGATGGGGTTTCACCATGCTGGCCAGGCTAGTCTCAAACCCTTGGATTTAAGTGATCCTTCCACCTCAGCCTCCCAAAGTGAGCCACCATGAGGCACAAGCCACCATGCCTGGCCAGGACTAGTATATTTTTTACAACATGAAACAGTATAGAATAGAATGAAAAGAAGAAAATGTTTCCTTGACATATAATACATGATATGCATACATGAATCATAATATAAACTGCGCATCTTATTTTCAAAGTCAAAAAGATGGAAAGAAACTGATTTATCTCACCTGCTGAACTTAAGAGGCAGGGAGAATTTACTCAGCATTAAAACGGGTTGGTAAACTTTTTCTGCTTTTTCTGTAAATGCATAGACAGTAAACACTTCAGGCTTTGCGGCCTCTTGCAACTACTCAACTCTGCCAGTATAGTGCAAAAGCAGCCACAAACAATGTGTAAACAAAATGAACATAGCTGTATTCCAATAAAACTTTATTCACAAAAACAAGTGGTGGGCTGGATTTTGCCTGCAGGCCATAGTTTGCCAATCTCTGTTTCAGAGAATGAGATGCCAGTAGTTAGTGGCATACAATGTCGGAAGAGCTTTTAAAATAATCACCTATGATTGCCTGAGGTAAAGTCCATATTAAAGTTAAGGCTATTTCAAGCTCAGTAGCAGCTGCTATAGACCAATGAAGGGCATGAAGGATATAAAGATTATGAATGGGCTAACTGCAGTAGAAAACATAAAGAAAATTACAAGCCCATGTTCTAGAACTGTTATGGGACAGTTGCTGATGTCCAGTATCTGATGTTACCCATGCTGGTAAAGGCAGCAGTGGTATTTTCTCTAGATGAGTCCCCCTTAGTGAGGCTGGCCATTTTTCATGGAAACATTGTCCGTGATTGCTTCACTTCCATCTGTGTAACATCCAAGTGCATATGTTAAACTACCTTTCTGCTTAAACTAACGACAGTGTATTTTGTTGTTTGCTACTAAGAATTCTGACCACCGTGTGCCCCCAATAACACTTCTATTATAGTTCCCAGCACAGCACACTGTAACTACTTGTTATAGTCTATCTCCCTTAGTAGATGGAAAATTTTGTCTTTTATTCAACTCTATAGTCTGAGCACCTTGCAGAAGGCCTGACAAGCAGAAGGAACTTAATAAAAGAGCATAAGTAGACAGTAGAAAAAAACGCACAAACACATGAAAGCTATTGCTTTAGTTAGAATGGTGAGATGGGTAATTTTTAAATGATGCTTTAAAACATTTTCATAAGCGCCCAGGTCAAAGTTGCTATCATTCATCCAAGGCCAAGTAGCATAGTAGCATTCGTATTAATGTCAATATGTCCTAATGAAGAAAAAGAACTGTGGATTTTCTTTATTTCCACTAATGATTTTTACTGGTTGTTCAAAGGACTTATCTTAGACTAAGCCTCAAAGGTCTGAGAGGTTTATGCACATCTGAAACAATGACAGGAATATGAAATCATGATCATGAAGGTCCGTTTCCTCCTATATTCACAGCCTATCTTATAATATAATAAATGAATGAAATGTTATAGAAAGTTACAGAAAGACCACTGCCAGAGGGGGACTTGGGATCAAACAAACAAAATCAGAAAGGAGAGTCCTCCAAAACTGATCCCAGAAATAATGGCTAAAGTCGGGCATGCTGATGCACGTCTGTAGTCCCAGCTACACAAGAGGCTGAGGCAGGAGGATGGCTTGAGCCCAGGAGCTCCAGTTCTCCCTGTGGAAAACACGGCAAGACCCCATCTCTAAAAATAATAATAATGGCTAGAATTCACAATAACTCACACTATATTACAATTTAGAGAGAGCTTATAAATAAAATGAAGCTGTGTCCTTTCATGATGTCAGAAAAAAAAGCACTTTAAAACAGAACAAAAATGAGACCATGAGGCCAGTGATAACACGGCGGCAGAAAGTCTTAGGAAATGAAAAGGAATAGTGAAAAAGGATTCAGTTTAAAACTATTTTTCCCACCTGCTGTAGGGGAGAGACAGCTTTGACTTCAGGTGCTCATTCCAACTCCTTTGGGTGAAAGAGAGTAATTCCTCACAATCCCACACTCTAAGAGATGATCAAGATACTTTACCAGAGCACCATTCTCCAGAGCCAAAATTCATCTCTCTGACTGAGAAAAGTGAGGTTAATAAGTAGTTTATACCTCATCCCCCAAAATAGCTCCTGGTAGATCCATAAATCTAAATGCAAAAAATATGAAACCATATAAGCACTGGAAAAATACATGGCACATTTTATGACCTCACAATGGAGAAGGTATTTCTAAGTACTATGATATAAAATCATTAAAGAAAATTATCATCAAAGTCATTAAAGAAAATACTAATAAATTTGACTATATATAAATAAAAATATTCTGCATGGCAAAAAGCATGATTAGCAAAATAAAAATCAAATGTCAAACTAGCAGAATTTGTATTTCCAATCAATAAACAGCTTATTTCCTTAATCTGCAAAGAGCTTTTAGAAAATGGTAAGACAGATGGCCAAGCGGTGATGTCTGTAATCCCAGCACCTTGGGAGGATGAGGTGGAAGGATCGTGTGAACCCAGGAGTTTTAGACCAGCCTGGGCAACACAGTAACACCTTGTCTCTGCAAAAAAATACAAAACTTAGCTAGGTGTGGTGGCATGTGCCTACAGTCCCAGCTACTCAGGAGGCTGAGGTAGGAGGATCACTTGACCCCAGGAGGCTGAGGCTACAGTGAGCTATGATTATGCCACCGTACTCTAGCCTGGGCAACAGAGCAAGATCCTGTCTCAAAAAAAAAAAAAAAGAAAAGAAAAGAAAAGAAAAAAAGGAAATTGATAAGACAAAGATCAAGCCAAGGGCTTGATTCTAAATGCTCTCTCAGTCTTCCCAGCTGGGAACCCAGACAAAATGGAATAGAAACAAGCCATCTTCATTGTGCCCAGTTCAAACTTCTAACCCACAGAATCTCTGGAAAAAAAATATCAGTTGTTCTAAGCCATAAAACTTTGGTAGTTCCTTATACCACAATAATAAGTAAAATATTGGATTTTGCTTTGCTAATATATAGTTGGGAATTTTTCATAGTAAAATGTAGAAATTTTCATGAGTAAAAGGGCTTGTGATTTTTCCTTTCTCATAATGTCACTGTTAGGTTTCTGTTTCACTAATCTCTTTCTATTCTCAGGAAGCATTTGTGTAATATTAATTCTTTCTCTTAAATGCTTAAGTACCTTCCTAGTGAAAGGATAGTTTTCTTTAAGGGAAGAGTTTAACTACTGATTTTTTTTTCTTTTTTGATACGGAGTCTCACTCTTGCCCACACTGGAGTGTAGTGGTGCAATCTCCACTCACTGCAACCTCCGCCTCCCACATTCAAGTGACTCTCCTGCCTCAGTCTCCCAAGCAACTGGGACTATATGCACATGCCACCATGTCCGGTTAATTTTTGTATTTTTAGTAGAGACGGGGTTTTGCTATGTTGGACAGGGTGGTCTCGAACTTCCGACCTCAGGTGATCCTCCCGTCTTGGCCTCCCAAAGTGCTGGGATTACAGTTGTGAGCCACCATGCCCAGCTGACTCCATTTTTATTAATAGTTATATTACTAATAAATTTATCCATTCACCTAAATTTTCAAAATTTTTGGTTTAAAATTATTCATAGCATCATTATTTTGTTAATGACTATACAATCTCCCTTTTTCAGTTATTTTTTTTTTTGAGATAGAGTCTCACTCTGTTGCCAAGCTGGAGTGCAATGGCACAATCTTAGCTCACTGCAACCTCCACCTCCCAGGTTCAAGTGCTTCTCCTGCCTCAGCCTCTGGAGTAACTGGGACTACAAGTGCATGCCACCACACCCAGCTAATTTTTGTATTTTAAGTAGGATGGGTTTTCACCATGTTAGCCAGGATAGTTTCGATCTCTTGACCTTGTGATCCACCCACCTTGACATCCCAAAGTGCTAGGATTACAGGAGTGAACCACTGCGACCAGCCTAATTTTTTTTTTAATTAATCTTTTCTAAGAACGATACCTTCACTTCATTGATTTTCCCCACTATACATTTGCTTTATATTTCACTAACTTCTACTCTTTTCATTCTTTCTTTCCCTTTATTTTCTTTTTTTTTTAGAGACAGGGTAGGGTCTCATTGTGTTGCCCAGGCTGGCCTCCAACTCAAGCATTCTTCCCACCGCAGCCTCCCAAGCAGCTCGGACTACAGGCATCCACCACCACGCCTAAATTCTCTTTACCTTCTTTAGAATTATTTTGCTGTGTTTCCTCTGACTTACAAAATCTGGTGTGACTTACAAGATGCTTGCTCAGTTTTTAGCTTTCTTCAAGGCTATGCACTTTTGAATCTGTGAATAAATATCTTTCTGCAGTTCTGGAAAATGATCAGCTATTACCTCTTCAAATATTGCTTCTGTACCATTCTTGCTCCGCTCATTTTGTAATTCCAATTAAATGTATATTAAAGCTGGGCCCAGTCCCACCTACTTACTGAGGTGGAAGGATAGCTTGAGGCCAGGAGTTTGAGGCCACAGTGCGCCATGATCTCACCTGGAAATAGCTACTGCACTCCAGCCTGGAAACGTAGCAAGAAAAAGTTTGAAAAAAAAAAAACTTTTAAAAATGTATATTACGGACGGTGGCGGTGGCTCACGCCTGTAATCCCAGCACTTTGGGAGGCCGAGGCGGGAGGATCACGAGGTCAAGAGATCAAGACCATCCTGGCCAACATGGTGAAACCCCATCTCCACTAAAATACAAAAATTAGCTGGGCATGGTGGAGAGCGCCTGTAGTCCCAGCTACTTGGGAGGCTGAGGCAGAAGAATTCCTTGAACCCAGGAGGCGGAGGTTGCAGTAAGCCGAGATCATGCCACTGCACTCCAGCCTGGTGCCTGGCGACAGAGCAAGACTCTGTCTCAAAAAAAAAAAAAAAAACAAACAAAAAAAAAACGTATATGACAACTTGTCCCTGGGTCCTTTTAATTATCTAACCATCTTGTCTATATTTTACATGGTTTATTCCAGAGAATTTTCTGTTATCCTATCTTTGGTTCACTAAGTCTCTCTTGTTAGGTAATCTGCTTCATTCTTGGTTTTGATTATTATATTTTTTTGGTTCTAGAATGCCTATTTGGGTTTTTTCAAATCAGCTGTCACTTTTGACAGTGTCTACTTGCTGACATTTATACCTTGGCTTCTATTTCTTTATGAATAGTAAATATAGTTGTTTTATATTCCGCATCTGGAATTCCAGTATCTCATGGCTTTGATACTTTTGTTTTACAGGGCTTTTGAAAATTCTTTTCATGGTATCTTATCTCCTTGTAAACTTGGTTTTAATTTTATGTGCTAGTCATTACATAAAAAATTATCTAGAGGACTATTTTGATGTCCAAGATGATAACATCTTCCTTGAGAGGAAATTTTCACTCACTTCTGCCAGCTGCCTGATGGCACTATTTCTTGAGTACCGTAAAGATGAAACATCTCAGTCTAGGTTCCCTGGACCTAGAAACTCCGCAGCAAGGCTATGTGAAGGCTGGCTTAGTTCAAGTTCCCTCTTATGCCCTTAGGGGTTCCATTCAAACTAGAAAAGTGGTTTACTTGATTCCCCATCCTTGACGGACAATAAGCTGAGAATTCTGTCCTCATATGTGAAGCCACCAAAAGTACAGCTTAACCCTAAAAATGGTTTCTCAGGATTAGCAAATGCTTTGGTAGCAAAAATGGCTTTGATAGCTAGGCTTACCTCTCTTGACTTTTGCATTCTTCCATATGTTGGGCGTGGCAGTCCTTCAATAACGTATGCTATAAACTTTTCAAAGCATTTGTGAAAATGTTTTTATATTTTGTCTAGCTTCTTTAATTTTCTTCAGCAGAAGGACTGATTCAAATTACCTAGTCTGCCATCACTGGAAGTGAAATTCCCACCATTTACCTTTTGTAGCTTGTATATTCTGTACCATATAATGGTACTACCTACTCAAATAAATACAACAAATTTTGAAAAGATAAGAGGTAATGAATACAATATTGGAGAAAACAGAAACACAGAAATAAGAAGAAAAGGGAAGGTGATTTACCTTTTAACATTTTATAGGACATCTACACAGCTATAGAAATATCTTGGGGTATTGTGAATATGCTAGTTTTTTTTTTTTTTTTTTTTTTAAAGATGGGGTTTCACCATGATGGCCAGGCTGGTCTTGAACTCCTGATCTCAGGTGATCCACTCACCTTGGCCTCCCAAAGTGCTGGGATTACAGGCGGGAGCCACTGTGCCCGGCCAGAACATGCTAGTTTCTTAATGAAAAAATATAATTAATGAATCAGAAGCTCTCCTTAACATACTATTCCTTGATAAATATTGAAACTCTATACCTCAGAAACTTGAACTTCCTCTTTCACCTGGTGTGACACTTTGTGGCTTCTGCTGAATATACGGCCATAATAATTTTGTATCTTGTAAGTTAAAAGCTAGTTCACTTTGTAGATGAGAGTGTAAACCAGTGAAAACTTCTAAGGATGAATAAGCAATATACATCACAACTGCATTTATTTATTTTGAGACAAGGTCTGGCTCTATCACCTAAGCTGGTAGGCAGTGGTACAATTTCTGCTCACTGCAACCTCCGCCTCCCCAGTTCAAGGCATCCTCCCACCTCAGCCTCCTGAGTAGCTGGAACTACAGGCATGCAACACCATGCCCAGCTAATTTTTCTTTTTTTGTATTTTTTTCATATTTTCAAAATTCTTGGCGTTTTGCCCATGAAAAAAATGTTGCCCAGGCTAGTCTTGAACTCATGAACTCAAGCAATCTGCCCACTTCAGCCTCCCAGTTTTGGGATTACAGGCCTGAGCCACTGCACCTGGCGCCACATCAAAATGTTAAATATACATACTCTCTGATCCAGCACAGACTTCTTGGAATTAATCTCACAGGTATACTTACAAAAATGCACAAAGACATACGTAAATAATTGCTTCGCAACAGTGGTTTTTTCTAATAAAAAAAATTGAATATGACAACCTGAATATTCACCAAGTGGCTAGTTATTAATACATAAATTATGGCATATTTATACAACAGAATACCAATGTAATGGAAATGTATCTCCCCCCACCCACCCCCAGATGATGTCTTGCTCTATCACCCAGGCTGAAGTGCAGTGGCATGATCTCGGTTCACTGCAACCTCTGCCTCCCGGGTTCAAGCAATTCTCTTGCCTCAGCCTCCCAAGTACCTGGGATTACAGGCAACTGCCATCATGCCCAGCCAATTTTTGTATTTTTAGTAAAGACAGGGTTCCACCATGTTGGCAAGGCTGGTTTTGAATTCCTGACCTTGTGATCCACCCGCCTTGGCCCCCCAAAGTCCTGGGATTACAGGCGTTGACTCACCGTGCCTAGGTGGAAATGTATAATTTTTTAAGCTTTCCAACATTCAGTCACCTCTTTCTATTTGGGGTACTTCCCTATTGTGTTTGTGCATAGTCTCACTGGGACTCTGAATCTTAAGTAATGACACTATGACAAAGGAACAGTTGGAATTTATTCCTGACAGTGTCTGAGGGCAGTGATGGCAACATACTGGCCTGGCTGCTTCAGCTAAAACAGGATGATGATTCTGGCCTGCCTTGGTTCTGACCACTTTCCAAGCCTTGTCTGACACCCCTTCTTCTCTTACTCAAAGCCAAAAGGTTTATAAGAGATACAACCATGAAGTCATTTAAAAGAATAAAATGCATCTATGTGAACACTAGTAGAATATTTTGTATAATATGATCTCATTTACAGAATTTTTAAGCAACCAATAGATTTTATATTTATGTTTGGATATGTATAATTTCTGGAAGGAATATCCAGGAAATTGTTAAGAATGGATTTCTATGAAATGAGAATGGGGATTTGGGGGAAAGGAGAGAAGTAATCTTACTTAAATATTCTGTACCTTTAAAACTTATTTTTAAAAAGTTTATTTTAAGAAGAAAAACAGGCAGATGAGATGGACTGTTCTGAAGCTGAGATAAACTGAAATCTTTAGGTGCTTATACTTACTGAGGGCCATTCAAAGCCAAAGCCCACTGTCATTCTTTAGGTGATAAGCGATAAGAAATGACATGTGCAAAGAAGAGTTTAGGCATAACTTCGGCAGAAGGAGCTTTACTAGCTGGGCACAGTGGCGTGTACTTGTAGTCCCAGCTACTTGGGAGACTAAGGCAGGAGGATCACTTGAGCCCAGGAGGTGCAGGTTGCAGTGAGCTGTCATCATGCCACTGCACTCCAGCCTGGGCAACAGAGCAAGACCCTGTAAGAAAAAAAGAAAAGAAAGGACAGAAGGAAGAGAAGGAAAGGGAAGAAGGTAAAGAAAGGAAGAAAGAAAGAGGAGAGAGAAAGAGACAAAGAAAAGGAAGGAAAGGAAATAAAGAGGAAGAGAAAGGAGGAGACAGAGAAAGAGAGAGAAAGAGACAGAGAGAGAAAAGAAGAAAGATAGAAAGGAGGGAGGGAAGGAAGGAGAAAGAGAGAAATACGAGCTTGGACTGGAGTGTTGGCAGTAGGAATGGAATAAAAGGGAATAGTCCAAAGACAAGATGATTTTCTATCTCGTACAATTATTGTTACCCAAATACTGTCTATTTTAGAGTGTCAAGCACAGGACAAAAGATATCTGAACTTTACCAAAATCAACCAAACAATCGATCAATCATACAGTCCACTTATCAAGTCTCAGTTCTCCTACCCATAAAATGGAGAGAATAAAATGCCTAAATCATAGAATTATTATAAGGGTTAAAGGAAGCTATGTATATAAAACATATGAAGTCTTCCATATGCTAACTACTAGTACTACTACTAGTACTACCACAATGAGGACAATTTAAAGAGCAACCTCTCTGTGTATTAGGACTCAAGTATCTAAGCAGCCTATCTTTCAGAAACACATTTACATTACAGAAAGGGATGACATAGAGTATATATTCATTCTCCTTTTTAAAATTTAAAAATATTATGGTCATTTAAAGATGAAAAGTTTTATTCCTAATGACTAGTGATTTTATACGGGTAATCTTAGAGAAAACTAGTCAACTTTGAAGAAATAGTGAGGTTCCCAGACCCTTTGCTATGCAAAGGCTGCCTCCTGAGTTCTCAGACATGGAAAAGCCTTAGGAATCCAAAACAGCACTAAGTCTCATTGTTTGTACTCTATACTCCCTCTGCCACAGCTTTTTTTTTTTTTTTTTTGAAATGGAATCTCACTCTGTCACCCAGCTAGAGTACAGTGGCACGATCTCAGTTTACCGCAGCAGCCTCTCCGCCTCCCAGGTTCAAGCAATTCTCCTGCCTCAGCCTCCCAAGTAACTGGGACTACAGGCACTCACCACCACACCATCTAATTTTCATATTTTTAATGGAGACAAGGTTTCACCATGTTGGCCAGGCTGGTCTCCAACTGCTGACCTTGTCAAGTGATCCACCTTCCTTGGCCTCCCGAAGTGCTGGAATTACAGGGGCGAGCCACTGCAACCGGTCCCCCATAGTTCTTAGAGAACAAGGAATAAGGGTATAGTTTCTTTTCAACATTTACTGTTCAGGAAAGACTGAAAATAGTACAGAGAAATGAAAAGTACAAGTCCCTCTCATTAAGTATTGATTACTCTAAATACACTAAAAATCATAATAAAATCATGTCTTTATAAATGACCTTAACAGTGTAGGTAAGATTCACAGCCCCTGTTTTAATGAAGTACTCATATTGCAAGATGTATAAAACCCCCAGCTGTTTATTTTGAAACTGCAAACAATCCTGGACTTTTATTCCACTATCATAAAAATAATGAGTGGGGCCTTTTGAAAAGCAGGGCATATTCCGAAGACTTAGAAGAAAGGAAATCATATGAAGGAGACTCACATCTATATATCTAGTATGATTTTTACATACCAATTTGAGAAAACTAATAAAGCCAACAAAAACCTATCAACTCTCTACTCCGCCATAAATAAAAAAGAAAAAAAGAAATGTTTTCACTTGGAATCCAAATTTAGTGGAGATCTTCATTAACTTACCACTAATGGCCAGGTGCAGTGGCTCACACCTGTAATCCCAGCACTTTGGGAGGCCGAGGCAGGCAGATTACCTGAGGTCAGAAGTTCAAGACCAGCCTGGCCAACACAGTGAAACCTCATCTCTACTAAAAATGCAAAAATTAGCCAGACATGGTGGAGCATGCCTGTAATCCCAGCTACTCAGGAGGCTGAGACAGGAGAACCACTTGAACCCAGGAGGCGGAGGCTGCAGTGAGCCAAGATGGCACCAATGCACTCCAGCCTGGGAAACAGAGCCA
Organism: Sapajus apella; assembly: GCF_009761245.1. Classification (NCBI taxonomy): domain Eukaryota; kingdom Metazoa; phylum Chordata; class Mammalia; order Primates; family Cebidae; genus Sapajus; species Sapajus apella. The sequence continues at coordinate 2,638,347 of NW_022437077.1, forward strand.
GACTCCATCTCAAAAAACAAACAAAAGCCTTACAGCTATTATTAGCCCAAAGAAACAATTATGGCTAATAAATAAATTTGGGTTGTAACATATGAGAGACAATGTGATATATAACCCAAACACTGTTTTTAAGCTCAGAGATTCAGCTAAATGAGAACAGAAAATAAAAAGATTATTTTAGGTAATGAATGATTTAGTTGTTCACAGTAATAAATCAGCAATAAACTTTAAATTAGGTCTCTAATACTCCTTCCAACTCTCAGGTTTATGACCTTATCACACAAGTATTTTCTTTTTAAAAAACATGAGGTTCCCTAGCAAGCATATGTAAATATACACACACACACACACACACACACACACACACACACACACATATACACACACACGAGGAACAATAAAATCATCTATACACATATTCACACACAAAATGAGTGGGAATACTAAGATGAAATATTTTCAGAGTATGAACAGGATGCTTTTCAGATAAAATCCTCAAGTATCAACAAAGAACTGTGGGTGGGCTTAAATCATGTGCCTAAACTACTCTGTAACTTATCTAAAACCAACAGGCTGGTAGAATTTAGAAGCAGAAAAATACATGGTAGTCTGGATACTTAGAAGGATTTGGTTTAAAGGCAATGTGTGCAAGAATATTTATAAACTTACATAAAACCTACAGAGTTTGGCAAGCTTTGGAGAGACAAACAAACAATTCTGGTCGGAAATGAACTTCCTGTAAATATATTTCAGTGTTTTGGCAGTAAACTGTTAAGCACTATTCCTTATAGTTTTTGTAAAAGGAATAAAAGATAGAGAATACGCAGATCTCTCAATACATTTTCAAGTTTGTTTGTTTTCAATTGAAATAAAAACATTTCTTAATTTATAATACTAAGGATAATTCTATTGATAGAATCTTCTCTTTTTTAAGGATAACAACATAAAAATAATAATGACAACATCAACAAAAATAGCACAGTAACATGTTAAATGATTTCTGGCAGTCTGTCAAAACTACAGATATTAAAATAGGACACTTAAATGATATTAAGCTTCAATAAATCCACAAAACCCAGAACTGTAATAATTTTTAATATCCTACTCTTCAGAAGAGAAAAAATGTCACATTACTGTAAAACAAAAATAAATCAATAAGGTGATTATTTTCCTGTATCTGATCAATTGAGTTGGGGGAAATCCTGTCTCTGTAGCTGCCCCCAAGTCCCCTGCCCTTTTTCAGAAGACTTTCTTCAAATTGCAGGCAGCCTGGAAATCTTTCCAAAAAATCTTTGAAAAAACACTGTCTGCTGTCTTATGCATAGACACTTTGGATCATCACTTAGAAGTTTGTCCTCTGCTAAAAACGAGTCAGGAAAACCAATAATCTGTTTTTTTCCCCAAGCTGGAAGCTCCTGCCCACCAGCAAACTACTGCCTATTCTAGCTCTGTCCCGACCAGTACTTGCCACCTCCTCACCCCTTTACCCTTGTCCCAGTTCTTAGCTAGCAATTAGCATCAAGTCTGGGCCCTGTTCAAAAACCCATCCTTCCCCTTGCTCTGAATATCAAGTTAAAAGTCCCTCCTCAAAATGGGGTGTTGGTTACTCTGTGTCTGTCATCTCATATCCATCTGTGAAGACATCACAGCTCTGGCTCTAATTCTGCTTGGGTTTCCTATCTCAAAAGAGGAAATTTTCCAGGTTCAACTTAAAGCAACAATTTTCTTTTTTTTTTTTTTTTTTTTGAGGTCCAAGGTAGGTATAAGGGCAACAATTTTCAAAGAGCAAAATGTGTTTCCTCTTAACATGTATACTTCAGGCACTTGTCTAACCTCTCAGCCAACAGAAGTGGTTTGTCCAGACAAGGGTTTGTATGAGATATTCGCTACATGCCATTGGTCATACTGGTACTTCAAGGCAGCATAAACTTTAGCCTTTCCTGGGATGGAATTAATGACGTGACACCTTCAAGCTTTCAACTTTGGAAAATCAAAAAAAAAGTAAGTCAACTGATTCCCTAAAAATTCTCTCCCTTGCAAGGTTGTTATGAGGCGGTGGGAAGAAAAATGAGAAAGATGAGTCAGTGTGAGTCAGTGTTAACAAAAAAGCTCTGCTTCTGGTAAACAGTTTGCTCTTTTACTGACAGGACTAGGATTACCCGACTCCCACTTCTAAAAATACACAAATAACAGGTGGTATATATTATATAAGTGGTTCCAAAACACAGACTCAGATAATTGACTCTAAAAAGAGAACAGTTAATCAGCAATGAGCCAGACCTTCCCTGAGCCTGCTTCTTCTTGGAGAAGCCCCCAGACTAAGTATTTCCCTAAAGGCAATTAAGATCCTAAGTATTTCCACTGCTCACTCCAGTGACCGAAAGGAATGACTGAGCCTCCCTTTCAATAGCAATCACTTCGTGAGCACCTACTATGTGCCAATAACTCTGCTAGGCTTCATACAATTCATCTTTAAACTTTACAACAATCCTGTAAGACGGTTGTTATTATTCATGTTTTATAGAGAAGGAACCCGGATCACAGAGGTTGGGTTAGATTTATATAAAGTTACAGAGTGGCAGCACCAGATCTGATTTGGAAGTGCTTGTTTCTTTTTATTCCAAGCTGAATTCAGAAATACGTATGAACCACCCTAAGCAAAGCAATGCATCAAGTACTACAGCGGCTACAAGGCTAGAAAAGGCCACTCCAATTATCAAGAACGTATTATATGAAGTAAATAGGACTATCTAGGAGAGCTTCATCTCTCTATTTCCAAGATCCCAAACAAGGCCTACCACATAGGAGTTGCCCAGGAAATTACTACTGAAACATGTGGAAGAAAAGGGAAACACACAAATGTAACACAGGCAGTGTGTGGTTAGTGTCATAAGACAGAATGTGCTGTGATGATTTAGATTATATCTTGATGGAGGGCTTTGGGGAATATGCATGAACAACATGGCATTTGAGATAAGTCTGACAAATAGAATGACAGGCAACAGAGAAAAGTAAAGAGATCAATGGAGTATGTGGGGTAGTAACAGTTGAGACCAACCACTCAGTACCTGTAGCAGTACAAGGAGAAATAAAGCTAGAAAAAAACAGATTCTATATTGTTGGCCGAGTCTGCTTCAAGTCCCTTTTTATATAGAAAAGCGTAGAAATTACAAGTATTTTTCTAGCTGATTCAAATACATGGGGAGACACTCTTAATGGTTAAATAAACATAAATCTGCTGTATAACCTTTCTGGAACACAGTGGTGGTGATGGTGGTAGAATAGAATAGAATAAATGAATATCTGTTTATAAATCTAGAACATAAGTGTTTGTAGAACTAAAGGAGCATTACAGGTAAGTGCTACCACCTTTATTGCCTCAACTCTGAATCATGATAAGTGTTCTGTGACAGCACATTTTATTTTAATTTAATCTATAGCTCCTTCGGTAGAGGACCAGTCAAGTCAATGACAGTCAACAGGCACAGCTGGCTAAAGGACTTTCTGGAAATGCGAGAGGATGGGAGGCACTTTTTGGCTGACACATTTGATTGTTTCCTCACTCAAATAGGCATTTAGTATGTAGAGACCAAGATGTTAAACATCCAGCAAATTATGGGGCTGTCATATAGAAACAAAAACTGTCCCTTTACTCTGTCTGACTTTTAAATACCAAGATATTTATGTAAAGCCTCTTTATAGTAATCTGAACCTAGAACGCTACTCCTTTTTGTCTGTAACAAAGAACTTTTGCATGATTTTTGAGGAAATGTATTTTCCAAGAATGCATCTACCAAGTAAAAGGAAAACAATGCTTTGTTTTGTATTTAAGGAGTGAATTATCATGTCCATAATATATTTTCAAATAGCTCAGCAAAAAATTGAAATATACACATGCAAATAAACTATATGCAACAAAATGTTAACAACTGTTGGGGACTAGATTTTCGATACAGGTGCTCGTCGTACTCCTGTTAATTTTTTTCCACGTTTGATATTTTTCATAATGAAAAGCTAGAGGGGAAAACCCATCTGGTCCTCATTAAGTGAGAGGTCACAATAGAGATTAAGACCACCGACTCCAGAGCTCTGGGACCTTAGGCAGGTTACATTCCCTCTCTCTGCCTCAGTTTCTCCATCTGTAACATAAGGATAATAATAGTACCTCTCTCATGGAGCAGTTATAAGGATCAGATGAGTTAAAAAATGAAAGTTGCGGATGGGCACAATGGTTCACGCCTGTAATTCTAGTACTTTGGGAGGCCAAGGCAGGTGGATCACCTGAGGTCAAGAAATCGAGATGAGCCTGGCCAACATGGTGAACCCCCATCTCTACTAAAAATACAAAAAATTAGCCAGGCGTGGTGGTGGGCACCTGTAATCCCAGCCACTCAGGAGGCTGAGGTGGGAGAATCACTTGAACCCAGGAGGCAGAGGTTACAGTGAGACAAGATTGCACCATCGCACTCCAGCCTGGGCAACAAGAGCAAGACTCCATCTTGAAATTAATTAATTATTAATTAAATTTTTAAAAATGAAAGTTGCTTAAAACACAGCCCAGCACACAGAATGCCAGACTGCACTACTGAAGTCATAGCTATATCATCATATCTCAGTAAACAGTCATTCACCCACCCACCTGCCCATCTCGTCAGCCTGAGTTACTTGTACAAGCAGACGGGTTGGAAATACTTGACCAAGAGTCATATTCACTCTATTTTCTTCCAGTTAGATCCTTTCTCTCGATCCCCTTTTGAATATGCTCCAGCCAAACAGATCTTACTTATGCCTCTGACTCTCTAATGCATTTTTTTCTTAAACATCTCCTGACCTTATTCTCTCCCCCATCTCACCTGAACACCATTTCTTCTTCCTCTCTTTTCTTCTTTTTTTTTTTTTTTTTTTTTTTTGAGACGGAGTTTCACTCTTGCCACCCAGGCTGGAGTGCAATGGCGCGATCTCGGCTCACCGCAACCTCCACCTCCTGGGTTCAGGCAATTCTCCTGCCTCAGCCTCCTTAGTAGCTGGGATTACAGGCATGTGCCACCAAGCCCAGCTAATTTTTTGTATTTTTAGTAGAGACGGGGTTTCACCATGTTGACCAGGATGGTCTCGATCTCTTGACCTCGTGATCCACCCGCCTCGGCCTCCCAAAGTGCTGGGATTACAGGCGTGAGCCACCGCGCCCGGCCTCTTAATTCTTATTCATCCTTCAGAATGCTGGCCAAGTACCGGCTCCTTTGTGAGCCCAGCCAGATTCAGTCACCACTTGGCTTTCCTCCTCTGGAGTCCTTCTCCCAGGAACATAACATAGGACTGCCTTCAAGTGTCAATTACCTTTCAATCTGTAGATACCTTTTTTTTTTTTTCCTTCGAGTGTAGATACCTTTTTAAACAGAATTTAAACTCCTTAAGGACAAGGGCTATGTTATTCTTTGCTATATATTTTCTTAGGCTTCTCACAGCCTCTAGAACAAGATGCATGGTGAAATCTTTCTTTGACCCAAGCTGCTACATTTGCTCTCTGATGAACCTTCACATTTTTAATATGTCTCAAATAAAACTTGATCCAAAGGCTTTGCCCCAAACAGAACACTTTGCTTGACAATATCTTCTGTGCTAACATAAAGCCAAGGGTGGTCTCAAAGAATTCAAGTTGCATGATCCTCAGAGGCCAAGGCACACTGAAGTACTGGGTGCCACAGGTGTCTCTTCCTGAACATTCAAAGTACAGCATGGGCTGTGTCTTCCTTTCCCTTCCAGTAAATCCATTATTCCGCCTATATTCCCTACTAGAAGGACCATTGTGATGTGATTAATGGGTAGTATTCTGAAGATGACAGGACCAGAGTCCTTCTGAAATGGTCTCAAAGAGAAATACATACATAAGTGGGGGCATGGGTGGTAGGTAAAGCAAGGAAAAGGAAAACATCCTTCCAGACTGGAACTCTGGTCCCAGCACCAGAGCAGAAATCCAGTGAGCAAACTGAAACCATGTTGTTCATGGCATCTCCTTGCTTACAACCTGTGAGCACTTCTCACTGTGCCTAGAATGAGATCTCTAGTACTTGTGACAGGCTTCAAAGCCTGAGGTGACCTGGTTCCTATTTGTCTAGTCTGAAATTGTGCCACTCTCCCTCTCATTGTCTATTCCCCAGCCTTGTGGTCCTGTCTGTTGTTTGAACAGGTCAAACTTAACGCTACAAAAGGGCCTTTGTGCCTGTGGCTTCCAGTCATGGTTCCACTACTTACTAGCTATGTGACCACAGACAAGTTACTTAATCATTTTGAAACTCAGTTGCCTCATCCATAAAATTCAGTCATTTATTTATCAACCGTCTACTACATAGCATGACCTGTTCTAGGCATTACAGGAGAAGCAACAAATAGCACAGATAGGGTTCCCACTCTCTTTAGCTCACCTTCTAATGGACAAAAAGCAATTAAACAATTAAGATCATTTTAGACAGTAACAAACTCTATGAAGAAAATTAGGCAGAGTAATGCACAACTGAGTTGAAGAAGATGGTGAGCAGGCTACGTGAGAGTGGTCGGGGAACGCTGCCTGGAGGAGGTGACATTTGAGCTGAGACCTGAGGAAGAGAAGATGTTAATACATGAAACACTGTGGAAGAGAATCCCAGGCAGAGAGAACAGTGCAGAAATGCCCTGAGGAGGGAACTTGCAGCATGGGTTCCAAAAAAGCTGTGCCAGGCTAGAACCTAGTAAGCAAGAGAAATAATGTGGCTGGAGAGGCAGGCAGAAGCTAGGTCCCAGAGGCTTTGCGGAGTGGTGTTAAGGAATTTGGATTTCAATCCATGTGCAACGGAAAGCCACTGAAGTGCTTTAAGCTGGGAGTCACGTGATCAAATTTATGTGTTTTTTTGTTTTGTTTTGTTTTGTTTTTTTGACGGGGTTTCACCATGTTGGTCAGGCTGGTCTTGAACTCCCAACCTTAGGTGATCTGCCCATCTTGACCTCCAAAGTGCTTGGATTACAGGCATAAGCCACCACGCCCAGTCTCAAATTTATGTTTTTAAAAGATCACTCTGTGGGGAAATCTGAACAACATTGGCGGACTGTATAAATATCAATATCCTGGTTGTGACATTTGACTACAGCTCTGTAAGATGTCATTATGAAGAGAAACTGGGTAGTGGGTACATCGGATCTCTGTCTATTAATTTTTACAACTGCATGTGAATCTATAATTATCCCAAAGTTAAAAAAAAATCACCTTGGCCACTATGTGTAGAATAGATTTATATATGCATATACACAGGTGTTTTTATGTGTGTGTGTACATGCACGCACATACATATTTATTTATATTTATTTTGTAGTGAGGCAAGAAGGGAATCAGGGAGACCAGCAAGGAGGCTGCCACCCTTGTCTGATGGCTCACAGGTTTGTTGCATGGTGTCTTGCTGTAACCAAACATAATGGACGTGCACAGAAGAGTGAGGGAGATCAAGGATGCAGATGAAGTTTTTAGATTATACGAGGGGTCTTCAAAAACTTCACGGAAAATACGTATTATGAAAACACTATATATGAACTTCAAAAATGTTCTGCACCGGCCGGGCACAGTGGCTCACACCTGTATTCCCAGCACTTTGGGAGGCTGAGGCGAGAAGATCATGAGGTCAGGAAATCGAGATCATCCTGACTAACACAGTCAAACCCCATCTCTACTAAAAATACAAAAAAATTAGCTGGGCATGGTGGTGGATGTTTGTAGTCCCAGCTGCTCGGGAGGCTGAGGCAGAAGAGCCATTTGAACCTGGAAGCGGAGGTTGCAGTGAGCCGAGATCATACCACTGCACTCCAACCTGGAAGACAGAGTGAGACAGAGTCTCAAAAAAAAAAAAAAAAAAAGTTCTGCATCAAAATTAGCTTGTTCTAACTTCATTTCCGAAGAAGATCTCGTTTGCGGCACTAAGAATAATACAGCATTAGTTTGAAAAGAGCAACATTAATTCTGCTAAAATTGAAGCAAGAGCAAACATCAAATTTATGGTGAAGCTCAAGTCAAGAAATGGTGAAATCACTGGTGCCTTACAAAAAGTTTATGGGTACAATGCCCCAATGAAATTAGCAATTTACAAATGGATAACTCATTTTAAGAAGGGATGAGAGGATGCTGAAGATGCATCCCACAAGAGCAGACAATCCACATCAATTTGTGATTTTTAAAAAAATTCATTTTGTTGGCTGGGTGCAGTGGCTCACGCCTATAATCCCAGCACTTTGGGAGGCCGAGGCAGGTGGATCATGAGGTCAAGAGATCGAGACCATCCTGGTCAACACGGTGAAACCCCATCTCTACTAAAAATACAAAAATTAGCTGGGCATGGTGGCACACGCCTGTAGTCCCAGCTCTTCGGGAGGCTGAGGCAGGAGAATTGCTTGAACTCAGGAGATGGAGGCTGCAGTGAGCCGAGATCGTGCAATTGCACTCCAGCCTGGGTAACAAGAGTGAAACTCCGTCTCAAAAAAAAAAAAAAATTCATTTTGTTCATGCTCTAATTGAAGAGGATCAATGATTAACATCAGGAACAGCCAACAACACAGACATCTCAATTGGCTCAGCTTACACAGCTGACGAAAATATTACAATTGAGAAAAATTTCCACTTGTTGGGTGCCAAATCCATTGCACCCACATAAGCTACGGACAACAGCAGAACTTTCAAAGTAGCTGAGATTATAAGCATGTGATCCCATGTCAGCTATTTTTTTTTTTTCTATTTTTCATAGAGATAGGGTCTTATTTTGTTGCACAGGATGGTGTTGAACTCCTGGACTCAAGTGATCCTCCTGCCTTGGCCTCCCAAAGTGCTGAGATTATAGGGTTGAGCCACAGCCCCAAGCCTTAAATGGAAGTTTATATTACAAGTAATACATCTTTAGTTGGGCATGGCTCACACCTGTAATCCCAGCACATTGTGAGGCTGAGGCGGGCAAATCACCTGAGGTCAGGAGTTCAAGACCAGCCTGGTCAACATGGTGAAACCCAACTCTACTAAAAATACAAAAATTAGCTGAGCGTGGTAGTGCACACCTATAATCTCAGCTACTGGGGAGACTGAGGCACAAGAATTGCTTCAACCTGGGAGGCGTAGGTTGCAGTGAGCTGAGATCAAGCTGCTGCACTCCAACCTGGGCAAAAGAGTGAGACTCCATCTCAAAAAATAAAAAAAGAAATAACAAGTAACACATCTTCTAGTACAAAACTGGCTAGATGACTACTGGAGATGATTTGTGCTGGAGTTTTTGAAAAGAAACATCAACAAAGCATACCGAAATTCCTGGAAAAATAATCAAGGAAAAAAGACTGTGTAATAAAACATTTACACAGAACAGTATGTGCAAGAAAAAAAAATGAAGAGTTCCTATGTTACTGGGGCCAAATGATAGCTTTAGGATATTGCTCATTTTTAGATAAAACTATATCTTATACATGTTTTTTGTTATTTGGGCATAAAGTGGGAGTTGTTTGAATAAGTAAGTCTGTCAAAGTACAAGATGCTATAAATCATGAATACTAAGAATGCCAAAATTGTAGTATCTGAAAAGCAAAAATCAAGCTTTTAAAAAGTCAAATCTAAAAGGCAGGTGGTAGTTTTTAAAGAAGTTTTAAAAGTTTTAAAACTTCCTGAGAATTTAAGACTAGAGCACTGACTTTCTGACCTGGGTTTATATAACTCTCATACCCAGGGGATGTGACAGCTGATTGTCTTGTCCAAACAAACACTACAGAAAATTATTAAAACCATCAGGGATATTTCATTTCTCTTCCCACAGTATCTAATTCTTATCTCAGACAGATATGTGTGTGTGTGTGTGTGTGTGTGTGTGTGTGTGTGGTTTGGATGAATGTTCTACATAATTAGAATTCTTCACAGTACTAAGGAGAAGGCAAAGTGTTTTAAAGTCTTAAAAACTAATTTTCTAGAGAAATTCTGGCTTTGGGAAAGTAGCAAAGTGATCTGTGGATGACAGAGTTATCTTTAATTAGGAGTTGAGCAAACAGTTATAAGCAAAATCTAGATAAATAAAGACACTGTTTATATTTCAAAGGCAGGGACACAGATTCTGCTACAAAACTTTTCCAACACAAATCCTCAGCAAATAGTTTTCCTTAGGAAAACTATTTTTACCCCTTTATCAACTTGGTTGATAAGTATTTCATTTTCAGTGTATATATGAAAAAGCTATATACAGAGAAATTGTTTTCATTATTTAAACAACACTTTACAAATGGAGACAAAGCTTATTGTGCTGTAAGGTTTATTTGCTAGGTTGGCAAATGATTCTGCCACGAGTATTATGAAGTCTCAGAATGAGAATACATAGAAGGAATTGGCTTGACTCCCAAAAAAACCTCCTGAACCATGGTCCTTCTCTCCAGACTAAAACACCACTCTGGAAACTAGTGATTAATGTTCATTAATTCAAAACATAATCATATATATTATTCCACTGCCTGTGTGGAACAAGATGCTACCTTTTTCGTTTTATGGTGTCCTTTTGAGACAGTCTTGCTCTATCATCCAGGCTGGAGTGCAGTTGTGCGATCTCAGCTCACTGCAACCTCTGCCTCCCGGGTTCAAGTAATTCTCCTGCCCCAGCATCCCAAGTAGCTGGGATGACAAGTATGCACTACCACACTCAGCTAATTTTTTGTATTTTTAGTAGAAATGAGATATCACCATGTTGGCCAGGCTGGTCTTGAACTCCCGATCTCCAGTGATCTGGCCGCCTCAGCCTCCCTAAGTGCTAGAATTACAAGACATGAGCCACCATGCGTGGCCTATTTTTAATGGAGAATAGGGTTTCACCACGTTGGTCAGGCTGGTCTCAAATTCCTGACCTCGAGTGATCTACCCACATTGGCCTCCCAAAGTGCTGTGATTATAGGCGTGAGATACCGCGCCCTGCTGATGCTATGTTTAAGATGCTATTATTATTCCCATTTTTTCAGATGAAGAAACTGCAGCTTGGAAAGGTTGGTGTCCAAAGTCACGAAATTATTAAGTGCCACAGCTGCCACACTCAGCTCCCACAAGCTATGAAGGAGTGATAGTAATGACAGTGGCAGCACTTAAGCTGTACTCAGCATGTGTGAGGCACTGTTCTTTTCACTTTCCTATGTCAACTCATGTAATCCTCAAGACAACCCTAGGGGAGAGGCAGGCAGGTTTGTATTTGGACCACCAGCCTCCTCTTTCTCTACCCTGCTCACCATACATGGCCTGCTTCTCTCGCCACAAAATCAAAATCAGCATCCCAATGTCATCATGTTCTCTCTACCCTTATCTCAAATCAAAATTTGTTCCAAAATGCTGGTAATTGTTGAAGCTTGATTACACATAATGGAGATTTCTTTATACTATTCTACTTTTGCCTATATTTGAAATTACCTTACAAACAAGTTTGGATTTGATCCATGGCACAAATCTCAGCATATAAAAAGCAAAGCAAGCTTATAATCATTTAACTATAAGTAACACATTTAACATTTTTTGCTCTAACATGGAATGTAAGCTATCGAAAAGGCTACAAGACTAGCTCCACTGACAATGAATTCAAAGGAAGGGTTACTGAAGATGGCTATGTAATAATAGAAGACAATGACATTGCTTCATTCTCTCATTCCATGAACATAAATTGAGCACCCATTGTTATGTTAGGATGTACAGAGGTCCAGGGAAGAAATCCTGTCTTCAACCAGCAGTTTAGTAACAGACACAAAATGAACACAAAGGTAATTATGGAGGAGGACTATTTATGAGAAATGTTATAAATAGAAAAGTTTGAAGTGCCATGTAATTTGGAAAAAGAAGCAACATCAGGACAAATTCTATCACATTGAATTCCCTGAAACAGTCCAAACTTTTTGGTATGTTAAACATTATTTAAAATCAGTGAGTGGCCTGGGTGCAGCGGCTCATGTCTGTAATTCCAGCACTTTGGGAAGCAGGCAGATCACCTGAGGTCAAGAGTTCAAGACCAACCTGGCCAACGTGGTGAAACCCTGACTCTACTAAAAATACAAAAAATAGCCGGGCATGGTAGCTCATGCCTATAGTCTCAGCTACTCAGGAGGCTGAGGCAGGAGAATTGCTTGAACTAGGAAGGCAGAGGCTGCAGTGAGCCATGATGGCACCACTGCACTCCAGCCTGGGCAACAGAGTGAAACTCCATCTCAAAAAAAAAAAAAAAAAAAAAAAACCCCAAAAAAAACCAAAAAGCATACTTAACTAGAGAAGATGTCTCTGGAAAGAAGCTCACCAGGGCACCATTTATAATGATCAACAATAGGGCTTGCTGATATTCATTTCAATTGATACACAGTAACTCATAAATAACAACTTAAGAAACAAAGTAGAAACTCTCTCCCTGATGGATTCAGGAATGATAATGGTATTAATACATTTTTTAAAATACAGTTAAATAGACAAATCATTAAAAATGTATGTTTATTTTCCAAATACTTGCTAAGAGATGAAAGCCTCCCCTCCCCTCCCTGTTTCCCTTTTCTCTTTTCTCTTTTATCTTTTCTGAGACAGGGTCTCTATCTGTCACCCATGCTGGATTGCAGCTGCCTGATCATGGCTCACTGCAGCCTCAACCTCCCTGGGCTCAGGTGATCCTCCCACCTCAGCCTCCAAGTAGCTGGGACTACAGGCACGCACCACCACATCCTGCTAATTTTTGTATTTTTTGTAGAGAGAGGGTTTTGCCTTATTTGCCAGGCTTGTGTCTCAAACTCCTGGACTCGAGCAATCCATCTGTCTCAGTCTCCCAAAGTGCTGGGATTACAGGTGTAAGCCACTGCATCCAGTGAAGGCCTTTTCTTGAGAGTAAGTTCAAGCAATTAAAGTTCCTGCATGAACCACACTCTTGATGTACATCTATGATTTCCAGTTTTTACTGAAAAGACACTTGTGAAGTATTCTGAAGGCAGAATCAGATTAGATAGATAGATAGATAGATAGATAGATGTAGATATGTTTTGGAGACAGGGTCATACTCTGCCTCCCAAGCTGGAATGCAGTGGCCTGATCACAGCTCACTGTAACTTCAAACTCCTGGGCTGAATTGATCCTCCCGCTTCAGCCTCCCAAATAGCTAGGACTACAGGGATATGCCGCCACATCTGGCTAATTTTACTTTTTGTAGAGATGGGGTCTCATTGTTGCCCAGGTTGGTGTCAAACTCTAGGCCTCAAGTGATTTTCCTGCCTCAGCCTACCAGTATTAGGATTATAGGTGAGAGCTACCCCACCTGTCAGAGTCCCCATATTTTTTTAAGTTGTTTTCTTCAATCTTTTCAGAGGTCTCTTCTACCTCTAATTTGACAATAATTTTTTTTCTTAGCCATTTATCTTTATCAGGTAAACACATTCAACTTATTTTTCATAAAAGCAATATCTTTTTTCCTTTTCCCCTTTATATTTCACTAGTTAAGATAATATTTAATTATTTCATAATCACAACAAGTAAAACTAAAATAAGCAGGCTAGGGAACAAACCCAGCTGACTCTTATTGATTGCCACTGTTATCAACACATTATGAGCAAACATTTATAATGTGGGCTTGGTGCAGTGGCTCACACCTGTGTAGTAACAGCACTTTGGGAGGCAGAGGTGGGTAGGTCACCTGAGGTCAAGAGTTCAAGACTAACCTGGCCAATATGGCAAAACGCTGTCTCTACTAAAAATACAAAATTAGCTGGGTATTGTGGGGCACACCTGTAATCCCAGCGACTCCAGAGGCTGAGGCAGGGGAACTGCTTGCACCAAGGAGGAGGAGGTTGCAGTGAGCCAAGATCGCACCACTACACTCCAGCTCAGGCCACGGAGCAAGATTCCATCTCAAAAAAAAAAAAAAGAAAGTCAATGTAAAAACCACAATTTTCGGCTGGGCGTAGTGGCTCACGCCTGTAATCTCAGCACTTTGGGAGGCCAACGTGGGTGGATCACAAGGTCAAGAGATCGAGACCATCTTGGTCAACATGGTGAAACCCCATCTATACCAAAAATACAAAAAATTAGCTGGGCATGGTGGTGCGCACCTGTAGTCCCAGGTACTCAGGAGGCTGAGGCAGGAGAATTGCTTGAACCCAGGAGGCGGAGGTTGCGGTAAGCCGAGATCGCAACATCGCACTGCAGCCTGGGTAACAAGAGCGAAACTCCCTCTCAAAAAAAAAAAAAAAAAAGAAAACCAAACCACAATTTTCTCCAAATAGAGGGTATAGTTGACATTGTTGGCCGCCTCCTGTGATGGGCACTGCCCACTTCCAGGCCTAAAGCTATTCTTCCATAGCTGCAGAATCCCTCTGTTCTTGGAAATGGCAATGTGTGCAGCTAAGGAACTGCATTCACCAGCCTTCTTCACAAATAAGAATGGACAAAGATGTAAACTGAACATGGTGGTTGAGACTTAAGGTACTTTAAAGGGTGTCCTCTGCCCTCCCCTTTCCTCCTCCTTCCTGCCTCAAGAACCGTTTGGCTAGAGTCAAAGTAACACGTGTGACCACAAGGTGACTGCAAGCTGTGTGATGGTGAAACAGAAAGAGAGAAAGATCTAGACTGCCTGATGGCACTGTGGAACTGCCATGCCAGGAATAGACTATCTACTTCGGACTTAATATTTCTTGAGAGAAAAATAACCTGTCTTCCTTTAAGCACTGTTATCAGCAGCCAATACAATTCTTCTTCAACCAATCTACTCAACGTCTATTCCCCTACTCAAAGAAAAAAAAACTTTCCTAACAGAAACACAATTCTGTTTCTGATTGGTCTAGAGATAATTTCATCCCTCTTGTAAATGGCTTGTTCAAGAACCAGGCCTAAGCCCATCAGGGCATCACACTGCCCTACTGACAGGAATTGGCTCCAGGATGAGCACATGACCTAATCCATGCCAATGAGATTCTAGGGTTAGTTTTCTGGAGGCTTCTGAGAATATTTCTCACTCTAAGGAGAACAAAGAGACAATCTTTTTTTTTGAGATGGAGCTTTGCTCCTGTTGCCCAGGTTGGAGTGCAGTGGTGTGATCTCAGTTCACTGCAACCTCCACCTCCCAGGTTTAAGAGATTCTCCTGCTTCAGCCTCCCATGTAGCTGGGACTACAGCTGTCTACCATCGTACCTGACTAATTTTTTGTATTTTCACTAGAGACGGAGTTTGACCATGTTAGTCAGGCTGGTCTCAAACTCCTGACCTCAGGTGATCCACCTGCCTGAGCTTCCCACAGTGTTGGGATTACACTACGCCAGGCCAAGACAATCTTTCTATTCCTTAGCGGGGTGCCATACAGAGATCTGGGGCCTAGGCCTATTGCAGCTATTTTGCTGCTAGCCTGAGGAAGAAGCCAATACTCTAGGTAGGGCACAACCAAGAAAATCCTAGGGAAAGAAGCCCATGACTTAAGAAGATTAAGTTAACCCTTGAAGTGTGTCCAGGACAAGTATAACTGTATCAGCCAAAACATATACAAGTTGCAGAGGTCATTGCAGAAGCAATGGAACAGGTGCTTAGAGTTAGTCAAATATTTTGAGAAGGCCAAAGTAAGTCAGGTCTTCCCAGTGGACATGCAAGGTAGGGCATGGGTTTTCAAAATATTTCTGTGCCTTTTCCATATGAGGCCTGATAAAGAACTTACTATACAGTAAGTTTGCAAATATTGAGGGTTTTTTTGTTTTTTGTTTTTTTGTTTTGAGACAGAGTTTTGTTGTGTCGCCAGGCTGGAGTGCAGTGGTGCGTTCTCGGCTCACTGCAATCTCCGTCCCCTGGGTTCAAGCAATTCTCCTGCCTCAGCCTCCCGAGTAACTGGGACCACAGGAATGCGCCACCACACCCAGCTAATTTTTGTATTGAGTTATTTTATGAGTGCTTTTTGGGCAGGTATTTGGGAAAAAAAAAAAAAAAGTTACTCAATAAGTGTGCATGTGCATGTGTCAAAGACTTCATAATAATAAACACAATGGCTAAAATCTCCATGTTAAGTTCTTTCTATCTGCCAAGACTGTGCTGAGCCCTTTATTTCATGCAATCCTCACAAGAAACAAGGAACTCTCATAGTATCCACTTTACAAGTGAGGAAGCCCTGAAGCTTAGAAAAGTTAAGTGTATTGTGCATTAAGTAGAAAGTGCCTGGGATAAGATGTGAATTCATGTCCCAAGGACTCCAGAGTCTCATTCCTAACCACAAATTTGCGCTGCTTCCTTATGAATACATAAAAGCACAGCGACCATTTCTCTGAGTACACTTCTTCAAAATAGTCTGTTGTTCTAACCCCCTTAAGTATACGATACTTATCACACAATAAGTCCCAATTTTTTGGCTTATTCACGGCTGCCGAGCACAGTGGCTCACGCCTATAATCCCAGCACTTTGGTAGGCTGAGGCGGGCAGATCACTTGAGGTCAGGAGTTCGAGACCAGCCTGGCCAACACGGTGAAACCCTGTCTCTACTAAAAATACAAAAATTAGCCGCGGGTGGTGGCACATGTCTGTAATCCTAGATACTCGGAAGGTTGAGGCAGGAGAATCGCTTGAACCCAGGAAGCGGAGGCTGCAATGAGCCGAGATTGTGCCACTGTACTCCAGCCTAGGCGACAGAGCTATAATCCATCTCAAAACAATTTTTAAAAAATATATGGCCACTACATTTAATATGTACCACATATAACATGCAGAGATCAAAATCCAATGAAAGTTAAGCATTATGCACATAAGAATAGAATCATGTTATGTTTAACTGACATTGAAAATCAAGATTAAACCACCAGCTTTTTTTTTTAAGTTTCATTCTGGTGATTAGCAAAAGCATGGAATAGGTAGGTCTGCAAAATCAGGACTGGGAGAAAGGAAGATAACTCACATTAATTAAGTCCCTTCTGGTGGCCAAGCTTTATAATGGTTAACTCTCACACGATCTCATGAGACATTTTACAGATAAGGGAAACTAGACTCAGAGACCTTGCCCAAGGTTACCTTGGTCTTCCTGAAAGCCAAGTTCTTGTTCTTCTCATTATACAACTCTACATTCCTAAGAGTTCCAGCAATTTCTAAGGATTGGCTAACAGAAAACAATGACCTTAAAGCCACAGGAAAGCTACGTAAGTTATTAGCCTCTCTGGAAATATCATTTTCATTTTCAGTTGCTTTCAATCATGGTGTCTTTGACTTTAATAAATTATAAATAAGAAAATAGCTCTTGCTTCCCACCGCCCAAGATGAAAGGAAAGAAGGCCAAGGGGAAGAAGGTGGCTCCGACTCCTGCTGTCCTGAAGCAGCAGGAGGCCAAGAAAGTGGTGAATCCACTATTCGAGAAAAGGCCTAAAAATTTTGGCATTGGAGAAGACATCCAGCCCAAAAGAGACCTCACCCGCTTTGTGAAAATGGCCCCGCTATATCAAGTTGCAGCGGCAGACAGCCATCCTCTATAAGCGGCTGAAAGTGCCTCCTGCAATTAACCAGTTCACACAGGTCCTGGACCGCCAAAGAGCAACCCAGCTGCTTAAGCTGGCCCACAAGTACAGACCGGAGATGAAGCAAGAGAAGCAGCAGAGGCTGTTGGCCCAGGCCGAGAAGAAAGTGGCTGGCAAAGGGGACGTCCCCAGTAAGAGGCAACCTGTCCTTCGAGCAGGAGTCAACACCGTCACCACCTTGGTGGAAAAGAAGAAAGCGCAGCTGGTGGTGATTGCTCATGATGTGGATCCCATTGAGCTCGTTGTCTTCTTGCCTGCCCTATGTCATAAAATGGGAGTCCCTTATTGCATCATCAAGGGGAAGGCAAGACTAGAACGTCTAGTCCGTAGGAAGACCTGCACCACTGTTGCCTTCACACACGCTAACCCGGAAGAGAAAGGTGCTTTGGCTAAGTTGGTGGAAGCTGTCCGCAACAATTACAGATATAAGAAGATCCACCATGACTGGGGAGGCAATGTCCTGGGTCCAAAGTCTGGCTCCCATTGCCAAGCTAGCTAAGGCAAAGACTAAAGAACTTGCCACGAAACTGGGTTAAATGTACACTGTTTCTGTAAATAAAAATAATGCAAATTTTCCTTCAAAAAATAAATAAATAAATAAATAAATAAGAAAATAATAGGCCGGATGTGCTGGCTCATGCCTGTAATCCCAGCACTTTGGTAGGCTGAGGCAGGATCACGAGGTCAGGAATTCAAGACCAGCCTGACCAATACGGTGAAACCCTGTCTCTACTAAAAATACAAAAATTAGCCAAGCGTTGTGGCCTGTGCCTGTAGTCCCAGCTACTCAGGAGTCTGAGGCAGAAGAATCGCTTGAACCCAGGAGGTAGAGGCTGCAGTAACCCAAGATCAGGCCACTGCACTCCTGCCTGGGCAACAGAGCGAGACTCTGTCCTAAAAACAGAAAAAAAAAAAAAAAAGAATGCAACCTTGGCCAGGCATGGTGGCTCACATCTGTAATTCTAGCACTTTGGGAGGCCAAGGAGGGCATATCACCTGAGGTCAGGAGTTGGAGGCCAGCCTGACCAACATGGAAAAACCCTGCCTCTACTAAAAATACAAAATTAGCCAGGCATGGTGGCACATGCCTATAATCCCAGCTACTTGGGAGGTTGAGGCAGGAGAATCGCCTGAACACAGGAGGCGGAGGTCATAGTGAGCCGAGATGGAGCCATTACTTGCATTACAGTCTGGGCAGTAAGAGCAAAACTCTGTCTCAAAAAAAAAAAAGAAAGAAAGAAAGGAAAAGAAATAACCTATACTTGGTCAGGCTGAGGCACATGAATCATCTGAGGTCAAGAGTTCGAGATCAGCCTGACCAACGTGGTGACACCCCATCTCTACTAAAAATATAAAAATTAGTCAGGTGGCAGGCACCTGTAAACCCAGCTACTTGGGAGGCTGAAGTGGGAGGATCACTTGAGTCCGGGAGTTTAAGGTGGCAATAAACTATGGTTGCACCATAGCAACTCCAGCCTGGGTGACAGAAAGAGATCTGGTCTCAAAGACAAAACAAAACCAAACCATGGTCTAGTCTTA
Organism: Sapajus apella; assembly: GCF_009761245.1. Classification (NCBI taxonomy): domain Eukaryota; kingdom Metazoa; phylum Chordata; class Mammalia; order Primates; family Cebidae; genus Sapajus; species Sapajus apella. Next base: position 2,657,392 of record NW_022437077.1, read on the forward strand.
AAAGTATACTGACCATGGAGAATCACTTACAAAATAAATCAAAGATGGCCAAGTGTGGTGGCTCATGCCTGTAATCCCACACTTTGGGAGGCTGAGGCAGGTGGATTATCTGAAGTCAGGAGTTCGAGACCAGCCTGGCCAAAATGACAAAACCCCATCTCTACTAGAAATACAAAAGTTAACCAGGTGTGGTGGCAGGCGCCTGTGGTCCCAGCTACTCGGGAGGCTGAGGCAGGAGAATCACTTAAACCTGGGAGACGGAGGTTGCAGTGAGCTGAGATCACGCCACTGCACTCCAGCCTGGGTGACAGAGCAAGACTCCATATCAAGAGAAAATAAAATTAAATTTAAAAATAAATCAAAGTCCGTATTTCCTAGTCCTTCATCGCTGATGTCACTAAATATTCCACTGCTCATGTCCTAAGCCCATCCTGATTAGAAAGGGCAGGAACAAAATTAGGGCTACTCTTCCTACCATCATATGCATAGGAGAACAAGCTCCCTCTACTGTATTCCCATGCCTAGAAGCCAACCAAAGGGCTGAGTTAGTTTCTCCACCCACTCATTCCTGCCCAGTCCTAACTTCCTTCCCCTCTCCAAACAACTAATACTGATGAGCCCCTGCATTCCTTTAACCGTTCCAGTGCTGGTTAGAATCACTTACTCTGCCTCAAGTATAACCAGAGAATCCAAAACATTGGTACAGCCAGGCACCGTGGCTCACCCCTGTGATCCCAGCACTTAGGGAGGCCAAGGTGGGTGGAACACCTGAGGTCAGGAGGTCATGACTAGCCTGGCCAACATGGTGAAATCTTGTCTCTACTAAAAATACCAAAAAAAAGGTCAGGCACGGTAGCTCAGGCCTGTAATCCCAACACTTTGGGAGGCCAAGGCAGGCAGATCACAAGGTCAGCAGTTTGAAAGCAGCCTGGCCAACATGGTGAAACCCTGTCTCTACTAAAAATACACAAATTAGCCAGGCATGGTGTTGGGCACCTGTAATCCCAGCTACTTGGGAGGCTGGGGCAGGAGAATTGCTTTAACCCAGGAGGCGGCAGAGGTTGCAGTGAGCCAACATTATACCATTGCACTCCAACCTGGGCAACAGACTCCATCTCAAACAAAAACAAAAACAAAAAAAACAAAAATGTCAGTACATGTGAAAATCTCTGGAAGGTTTTTCACATTCCTCATGTATCCAGTTCAATTTGAATACCAGGGGATTAATTTGGTCATTAGGGATAATGTAATTAATTTTGCTTACTTGGTAGTCACCCAAGAAAGCCTTTGAAGGAAATTCTAAAATTAATCCATACACTGTATTATTTTATAAATGGATCAATATACTGTATTATAAGTAGCAGGCTTGAACATAAATGAATCTTTGACTGAGAAACTTGCTATAGCACAGGGTGGTTGTTTAAATACTGGAAAAATTAGGCTGGTGCAGTTGGCTCATGCCTGTAATCCCTTCACTTTAGGAGGCCAAGGCAGGCGGATCATCTGAGGTCAGGAGTTTGAGACCAGCCTAGCCAACATGGTGAAACCCCATCTCTACTTAAAAAAAAAAAAAAAAGGCAAAAATTAGCTGGGCATGGTGGCATATGCTGTAATCCCAGCTACTCACGAGGTTGAGGCAGGAGAATCACTTGAACCAAGGAGGCAGAGGTTGCAGTGAGCTGAGATTACACCACTGCACTCCAGCCTGGGCAACAAGAGTGAAACTCCATCTGAAAAAAAATAAATACTGGAAAAATTATATGGCTTGACTAGGACCCCAATAAAAAATATATTTTACATCATGGCTCAGAAATACATAAATGGAGCTGAAACAAAACTTTTACAAGACAAAACTTATTCTTACTCTATATGATGTATCTGAGATGAACTGTGATTTTTTTTTTAATTCTTCTATTTAAAAAAAATGCTAGGCCAGGCATGGTGGCTCACACATATAATGCCAGCAATTTGGGAGGCCAAAGTTGGAGGATCACTTGAGGTCAAGACTTTGAGACCAGCCTGGCCAACATGGTGAAATCCTGTCTCTACTAAAAATACAGAATTATCCAGGCATGGTGGCACATGCCTGTAATCCCAGCTACTTGGGAGGCTGAGGCAGGAGACTCGCTTGAAACCTGAATGTGGTAGTTGCAGTGAGCTGAGATTGCGCCATTGCACTCAAGCCTGGGTGACAGAGCGAGATTTCGTCTTTAAAAAAAAAAAAAAAAAAAAAGCATGCTGTAACCTTTAACCCAAATATTCCTCAATGTACATTAGCCGGCTACTAATGTAGGTTGAGGTTCATTAGCAGGCTACTAATGTAGTTGAGGAATAGCAGTTTGAAACAGGCAGCGCTTCCACTGTGTGGTCTTGCAAATACATAAGCCAACCCAGAAAAGCAATGTTGGGAGAGGCTGATGTTGGACAGAGCATATAGGTTCTGGTTCTTTTTTTTTTTTTTTTTTTTTTGTGCAATGTCACAATCTTGGCTCACTGCAACCTCCATCTTCTGGGTTCAAGCAATTCTCAAGTCTCAGCCTCCTGAGTAGCTGAAACTACAGGCGCACGCCACCACACCCAGCTAATTTTTGTATTTTTAGTAGAGACAGAGTTTCACCACGTTGCTCAGGATGGTCTCAATCTCCTGACCTCGTGATCCACCTACCTTGGCCTCCCAAAGTGCTGGGATTACAGGTGTGAGCCACGGCACCAGGCCTCTGGTTCTTTTTTATTACTGTATTAAGCTGAGCTACTAATTGAGGAATTTTTTCCCCCCAGCAGAGTGGAGCATAGATGACAGTGTGTAAAGGCTTCCTTTAATTAGGAGATAGTGGGATTAAACAGAGCACATGACTTGGCATCAGAAAATGTGAATTCATTTTGCAACCCCTAATATAATAAAATAATGGATTTAGACAGTGATTATTAGCAGGTGCTAAAGCCATTCCGTGAAAGACTGATGGGAGACTTTAAACAGCTGGATCATGCTATCAACACCTGAACCCCATGATCAATCTTACTATCACACAAAGAGCTAACCAGACATCACTCTCATGTCTCCCGACATAATGCAATAGGCTATGCACAGCATCACCTATAAGGTACAGTGGATAAAAGACATAAAAGAAATAAACATACTAAAGGCATGTTGGCTCTACTAAAAATACTTAGGAATTACTACTATTTATTTTCCTAGGTATAATAATGATATTGTGACTACATGGGGGGAAAGGAGGAAGAAAAAATCCTCTTCTCTTAGAAGTGCATATTGAAGTACAGTATTCATGGATGAAATATGATGCCTAAGATTTGCTTTATGATCATTTAAGGTGGGGTGGAAGCGGGCAGTATAGACGAAATAAAAGTGACCATATGTTGGTAACTGTTAAAGCTGAGCATATTAGGCGTCTTTTATTATCCTTTGTTCTTTTTTATATGTCTAAAATTTTCCATAACAAAAGGCTAAAACATAAGAAGAAAATAAAACCTGGATTCGAACTCCAGGACTTATTAGATATAGAATCTGAGAGGGGTCTGTCGCATCCTCTGATCTTCAATTTTCTTATTTGAAAATGGGAATGATAATCCCTACCCTACAGAATTGTAAGGAGAACTAAAATGAGACCATGGATTTGCATCTTTTGGAAATCCAGCTCTTGTAAACTGCAGAGCTATTTACAAATGTTAGCACAACAGTTAGCTCCCTCTGTCTGTAACGCTCTGAAGTAGAGAGAGGCTACAGGTTTGTGGGAGTAGAGCTAAGCGATGGGCTGAATCCATCTGGACCCTAAAAATTTTCATTTTGTAAGAGTTCCTTAATATGACACTGTGTACTTTATATTTTCTCTCAAAAGGAGATTGTCAGAATTTTCAATAAAATGTGAAAAATTTTAAGTTTTAAAATTTTGACAGAATTCTAAACATTCTGTTAAATGACATTCTCTACTTTGAATTCTTTTTGTTTCTTGTTTACTTTCCCAATTATTCATATTTCTCCTACTAAAGTTAGAAAGTATATTTACAGAATGTTGGGTGCAGTGGCTCATGCCTATAATCCGAGCACTTTTGGTAGGCCAAGATGGGTGGATCACCTGAGGTCAGGAGGTCGAGACTAGCCTGACCAACACGGTAAAACCCCGCCTCTACTAAAAATGCAAAAAAAAAAAAAAAAAATTAAAATTAAAATTAAATAGCCAGCATGGTGGCGCTACTTGGGAAGCTGAGGCAGGAGAATTGCTTGAACCCTGAAGGTGGAGGCTGCAGTGAACTGAGATTGGAGCCATTGCATTCCAGCCTGAGTGAAAGAGTGAGACTCCGTCTCTAAATAAATAAATAACGTTGTATATTTACTGGAGACCGTGTTATTGAGATAAAACTGAACACAGGCAGGGCACTGTAATACCAGGCTCATTCCTGTAATACCAGCACTTTGGGAGCCCGAAGAGAGCAGATCACTTGAGGTTGAGTTCAAGACTAGCCTGGCCAACGTGGTGAAACCCCATCTCTACAAAAACACAAAAATTAGCTGTGCATAATGGCGGGTGCCTGTAATCCCAGCTGCTCGAGGGGCTGAGGCAGGAGAATCGCTTGAACCCAGGATGTGGAGGTTGCAGTGAACCGAGATCATGCCATTGCAACAAAAACAAAAACGAAACAAAACAAAAAAGCCGGACACAATTAGGCATCAATGTATTCTAAATAAAACTTTGTTTAAAATATTCCAGGTGCTTTTAGGAGAATAATATGTGTAATTCAGTACTAAAGGTTCATCTCAAATAAAAGGAAATTAATAGAAGTTCCAGTACAAGCAACACAAAGGGATATTTGGCACTATCAGTGTAATCTCTCTATGTGCAAATCAGATCAAGTCATTTAACTTCCTTTCAATGGTTTCTCTGTACCTCCTAGAAGTCCAAACTGCTAAACAAAGGCTTGGGTGGCTCTCCAGCCTTATTTCCTCCCTCTTCCCCTAGTCAAAGCCCCACCAGGACTGATAGCCCTTCCAACCACAGGCCAAGAAGCCTTCATCTTCCACTCCTCTCTCCCTTACGTCTCAGTAGTCAAGTCCTGTTGATTCCCCTTCTGAAATGTCTGTCATATCTGTCCTCTCCTTTCCTTCTTGCTGCCACTGCTGTTTTTTACCCTTATTTCCCCAGAACCCTAAACAAGATACTTCCTGATTTTTTTTCTGATTATGAAAGCAATTCATGCTCATAAAAAAGGAAAATTAAGGAAAATGAGGAAGAGAATAAAAGTTTTCGCATGATCTCATAAACAGCTTACCTTTCTAGTACACCTAGGTTTCATTGCAGTATTATTCACAATAGCCAAAAGATGGAATCAACTCAAAGTGACCATCAATGAATGGATAAACAAAGTGTGGTATAAACATACAATAGAATATATTCAGCCTTATAAAAAGAATGAAATTCTGACACATGCTACACAATAAGGATGAACCTTGAGGACACTATGCTAGTGAAATAAGCCCATCACAAAAAGACAAATAACGTAATATTCCACTAACACTGGGAGGCCGAGGTGGGTGGATCACGAGGTCAATAGATCGAGACCATCCTGGTCAACATGGTGAAACCCCGTCTCTACTAAAAGTACAAAAAATTAGCTGGGCATGGTGGCGCGTGCCTGTAATCCCAGCTACGCAGGAGGCTGAGGCAGGAGAATTGCCTGAACCCAGGAGGCGGAGGTTGCGGTGAGCCGAGATCGCGCCATTGCACTCCAGCCTGGGTAACATGAGTGAAACTCCATCTCAAAAAAAAAAAAAAAAGATTCCACTAACACGAGGCATCTAGAGTAACCAAACACATAGAAAACAAAAGTAGAATGGGCACCGCCAAGCACTGGTGGGAGGGGGAAATAGGGAGCTAAACCTATTAAAGGTATAGTTTGACTTTTGCACTTTTACAAGATGAAAAAGTTGTGCAGATTTGTTGCACAGCATGAATAAATACTACAAAACTGTATACTTAAAAATAGTTAAGGCCGGGCGCAGTGGCTCAAGCCTGTAATCCCAGCACTGTGGGAGGCCGAGGCGGGTGGATCACAAAGTCAAGAGATCGAGACCATCCTGGTCAACATGGTGAAACCCCGTCTCTACTAAAAATACAAAAAAATTAGCTGGGCATGGTGGCGCGTGCCTGTAATCCCAGCTACTCAGGAGGCTGGGGCAGGAGAATTGCCTGAACCCAGGAGGTGGAGGTTGCGGTGAGCCGAGATCGCGCCATTGCACTCCAGCCTGGGTAACAAGAGTGAAACTCCGTCTCAAAAAAAAAAAGTTAAGATGGTAAATTTTCTCACAATTAAAGATTTAACATTTTTTAAAAGATGTTTTTAGTATTTCCATTTTTATTATAAATATGCATATATTTTTTAAAAACTGGAACATACTGTACTATAATCTGCTTTTTACACCTAACCATATGATGTAATGTAAACATCCTTCTAATACATATAGCTCCCACCTAATTGTCTTTTCCTTTTCTTGAGACGGAGTTTCACTCTTGTTGCCCAGGCTGGAATGCAAAGGTGCAATCTTGGCTCACTGCAATCTCTGCCTCGCAGGTTGAAGAGATTCTCCTGCCTCAGCTTTCTGAGTAGCTAGGACTACAGGCGTGCACCACTACACCTGGCTACTTTTTGTATTTTTAGCAGAGACGGGGTTTCACCATGTTGACCAGGCTAGTCTCCTGACCTCAGACGATCCGCCCACCTTGGCCTCCCAAGGTGCTGGGATTACAGGTGCGAGCCACTGCACTGGGCTAATTTTTCAATTTTGTAAAAACATGATACTCATTATCTCATGATGACTTATGATAGACACCTGTTTTTTTAACCTATCCCTTCTCTAGTAACAGTACTCTGATACTCCCATGGGAAAACTACTTTATCTTACTCATTCTGTCTTCCCACCCCCATGCCCAGTCAACTCTTACTCTGTATGGCTGGGCAGGGTACATGTATTTTTAAGTTTATTACTAAGCATTTATTTTTCATGTTGCTATTGTCAGTGCTCCTATTTTTTCTATTGTTGTTTGCATAAAGCTATTACTTTTTGTCTATAACTGCTGCTCATTCTCCTGCTGAGGCAGAAGAATCGCTTGAACCTGGGAGGCAGAGGTTGAAGTGATGCCAAGATTGTGCCACTGCACTCCAGCCTGGGCGACACAGTGAGACTTCGTCTCAAAAAAAGAATGGTGCATGGGGTCAGGCACAGTGGCATTTCAGCCTGAGGGACAGAGTGAGACTTCGTCTCTAAATAAATAAATAAATAAAATATATGTACAGGAGACTGTTATTGAGATAAAACTGAACATAAGCAGGGCACAGTGGCTCATTCCTGTAATCCTAGCACTTTGCGAGGCCGACACAGGTGGGTCACTTGAGGCTGGGAGTTCGAGACCACCCTGGCCAACACGGCAAAACCCCGTCTCTACTAAAAATACAAAAATTAGCTGGGCGTGGTGGCTCACACCTGTATTCCCAGCTACTTGAGGAGGGGCTGAGGCAGGGGGATCGCTTGAGCACAGGAGGCAAAAGCTGCAGTGAGCCAAGACTGCACCTCTGCACTCCAGCATGGGCTATAGAGTGATACCCTGTATCAAAAAAAAAGAAAAGAAAAAAAGAAAAAGAATGGTGCCTGAAAAATACTTAACACAATACTAGTTCAATAAATGCCTGCTATCTACTGATAATGAAAATTGTGACTTTCCTTCCACACTTACACCTTTTATTTATTTTTGCTGTATTACACTGGTGCACTCCTTTCAGGAATTACCTGGCTTCCTACATCTCCAAGAAGTAACAGGCATAAGACTCCTACTGAAGGATCTGTGCTGTGGAGCTCCTCCACTCCCACCTTCTCAGGAAAGTCATACTATCAATTCTCCCCTTCATATCCTGTATCTTCTCAGCCTTTCCCTCTCAACTGGCTCCTTGCCAACAGCATTTAATCTCTCTCATGCTCAAAAAACCTTCACCTTATTTCCCAATCGCTCCCAGCCTTCTCTCCACCTCCCTTCGCAGCCAAACTTCTTTGAGCTGCCTACACTTTGTCTTTCTCACATCCCACTCTTATCCCATCCCACTGATATATTATATTGAACCGCTGAAAGCTGCTGATATTATAGATTCCGCCCAACCATTTCACCAAATCTGCTCAATGAGGTTCCAACTGACCTCCATATTTATTTACCCAAAAGGACACAATTTAATTTTTAACTTATATTACTTGACATCTCAGCAACATCTAGAAAGGCCAATCCCTTCCTTTGGCGTTCATTACTATACTTTGCTGGTTTTTCTCCCGTTCCTGATTCTCTAGCCATTTCTTTTAGTGTAGCCTAAGGGAATGGCTCTTTCTTCCAAGAGTATGCAATGCAGTAGCCCTGAATAAACTCAGCCTTTCTTTTTTTTTTTTTTTTTTAACCTCTCTGGATGGATCTCTTTCAATATTCATCTTTTAAGTTGCCATCGTAGTGGACGGCTTTTGGCTCCACAAATGTACTTTTGAATATGTTTGGAATATCCCCACCACAGCTAACTCAGACTATTCCCTCCATTTTATCAAAACCCTACCTGAATCTCTAAACTACGACAGATTGACATTAACATGCAACCCCTTTCACAATTATCATCACAATTATAATCCCTTGTTTGATACATATTTTCTTCACCAATCTGTGATCTTTGAGGCCAGGGACCTGCTTCCTTATTACTTACACAGTGCCTTGTACATAGAAGATGCTCATTAAATATTTTTTGAATTAGCCAAGCGCAGTGGTGTGCACCTGCAGTCCCAACTACTTGGGAGGCTGAGACAGGAGGACCACTTGAGCCCAGGAATCTGAGACCGGCCTGAGCAACATACCGAGACCTCAACTCAAAAATAAATACATACACACACAGTCACACATACACATATATGAATCACCACATAGGAATGCCTGCAAAGTGAAAAACAGATGGGAGGAATGATAACAGAGAACAAAAAACTGACCTTTCTGAAACCACACCTCTAATCAAAAACACACACCATCTGCTTAAAATCCTCTGATGGTTTCCTCGTGCCCCCAAGACAAAGCCCAAACTCCTCCACACTTACAAAGACAGCCTTTCAGGAGGAGCACCTGCTTGCCTCTCAAACGCCATCTAGCCAGACTTCACCCAGCTCACATAATCTGCTCTCCAGCTAGCCTGAAATCCTCGGAGACTCCCAAAAAGTCTGCACTCTCTCCCCAGGGCTTTGCACACTCTGCTTTCTCTGCCTACAGCAAGGTGCACTCCACCAGCCTCATCTGGACAACACAAAATGAGCCTTCATGTCTCATTTTGGAAGTAACCTTCTTTTGGCGTCTCTCTCTGACCATCCACGCTAACCTCACCACCAGAAATCCAGTTTTCTCCGTGCATTCACAGCCCTCTGTATATCCGAAATCATAACTGGAATCACTGTGAATTCTTGTGTACGCGTCTGTCTCCTCCGGAAGATTGTAGAGTACCCTCAGGCCAAGATGTCTCTCGTTCACTTTTTTACCCCGGCAATCAGCCCTGGCCCTGGCTCACAATAAATGCTCAGTGATGGTCCTCCTTGTAGTAGTAGTAATAAAAAAAGCTCCCACGTATTGAGGACTTACCTCCGCGAATTTGAAATATATATTTACCTTGTAATAACGTCATAAGACAGGTGCTACCATGCCCATTTTGCAGACAATAAAACTGACGCACAAAGAAGTCAATCCCCTCTGGCCCCAGAACAGTCGCACACACATACAGGTTTCTGCACAGTCTTGAGTTATTCCCCAACCCCCAAATAAAAAGGAATTTTTTTTTTTTTTTAAGAAACTTTGGCATGAGGTCGACCAATGGCTACATATATAATAAACAGCTGAAAGCGGACTCTACCTGAACACTGGACGGGGTTAAAGGACGTGGGGGGCGCCGACCCCCGACCGGCTGAGGGACTGAGGTCGGGCCGCAGCCTCCCTTCTCGGGTCTCCCGCGACCCAGCCCCTCGACCCCTGCGACGAGTCGACGCCAGGCCCAGGGCGTTGGGGTCGCGACCCGCCCTCCAGCTCCTGCTCACCTGCGGTCTCGCCGCCTCACCTAGCCGGGGCCGCCGGCCCGCAGCGCCTCCCCGGGGCAGCCTGGCGCCCGCAAACCGCAGCGAAGCCCGTTGCCTTGGCGACCCGAGCTGCCGAAATCCCGCGGCGCTCGCGCTACGGCGGCTCGGATGGGACCAGGACGGTTCGCGTCCCCTTCCGCAGCCGCGGAGTGGGCAAAGGAGGGAAGAAGTGGGAGTCGCAGGGCAGAGCAGTGAGGTAGGGTTGGAACTTGGGCTGGAGAAGATAGGGAAAGGGGGACAGTGAGACCAGGGGGAAGTCTTGGGCCTCGGATGGCGCTTGTGCCTCAGTTTATCTCTCTGTAACCTCAGATGGGGACCCTGTAAGGAGGAGACGGGGTCTCAGGCGGTGGCTTGCTAGACTGGGCTTTTGTTTGTTGGTTT
>NW_022437077.1:2668013-2693637 GCF_009761245.1 Sapajus apella
ATTAGCTGGGCATGGTGGCGCGTGCCTGTAATCCCAGCTAATTTTTTGTATTTTTAGTAGAGACGGGGTTTCACCATGTTGACCAGGATGGTCTCGATCTCTTGACCTCGTGATCCACCCGCCTCGGCCTCCCAAAGTGCTGGGATTACAGGCTTGAGCCACCGCGCCCGGCCCGGTTTTTGTTTTTGTGTTTTTGTTTTGAGACAGAATCTCACCTGGTCGTCCAGGCTGCGACGCAGTGACGCAATCTCTGCTCACTGCAACCTCTACCCCTCCAGCTGGGTTCAAGCGATTCTCATGCCTCAGCCTCCCGAATAGCTGGGATTACAGGCATGTGCCACCACGCCTGCGTCATTTTTGTATTTTTAGTAAAGACGGGGTTTTGCCATATTGGCCAGGCAGGTCTCCAGCTCCTGACCTCAGGTGATCTACCCGCCTGGGCCTCCCAAAATGCTGGGATTACAGGCGTGAGCCACCACTCCCTGCCAAGACTGGGAATATTTAAAGACAAGAAAACTGATGTGGGAGGGGTGGCAGATTCCTCTATTTTATAGTTTCTGAAGGGGTGGTGTGGCAAAGAGTGAATAAATCAGTTTCTTTGATGGAGAATTAGATCACCAGATTTAATTTCAATTTGAGGAATAATTTATTTTTCCTCGTGTCTAGCAATTACACTTCTTGGAATAACTCCAGATATGCGGGAAGCTGAGCACAAAGGATATATTCATGACTCCATTTTCGCAAAAGCAAAAGGGTTGTGACCAGTCCAAATATCTATCGGGGCCAGGCACGTTGGCTCACGCCTGTCATCCTGAAACCACCTTTGCAAAAAATTGTAACTGAGGTATCAGACCTAACTGACCCATCTTGCTTCTAACCTCTAAACTGTCCTGTTCATTCCTGGGTGTAGGCCAAACTAACTTTGGGAAAGAATTCAATGTATAGTTTAAATAATAGCCTTTTCCAAAAAGCTAACCTATTCTTGTAAAACAAATGAAAGGCCACAGGCCACTGGCCACGAAGTCAAGATGAGAAAGGCTGGAATTCTAAACATTACCGGCCATTATTCTTATTCTAGAGGTCACAAGATTTTTTTTTTTTTTTTAAGACAGAGTCTTGGCCAGTGTGGTGGCTCACGCCTGTAATCCAAGCACTTTGGAGGCCAAGGTGGGCGGATCACCTGAGGTCGGGAGTTCAAGACCAGCCTGACCAACATGATGAAACTCCGTCTTTAAAAAAAAAAAGACAGAGTCATGCTCTGTCGCCCAGGCTGGAGTGCAGTGGCGTGATCTTGGCTCACTGCAACCTCTGTCTTGCTGGTGCAAGCAATTCTCATGCCTCAGCTTCCCAAGTAGCTGGGATTACAGAGACCCACCACCATGCCCGGCCAATTTTAGTATTTTTAGTACAGACGGGGTTTTGCCACGTTGGCCAGGCTGGTCTTAAACTCCTGACCTCAAGTAATCTGCCTGCCTAGGCCTCCCAAAGTGCTGAGATCACAGGCATGAGCCACTGTGTCCCACCCCCAATTACTCTTGAAGGTAAAATCACTATTGTGAACCTCAGATCAGCCTTTTGAGTTGTCTTTTCAGGTTTTTGCATTTCTAACAACCAGATGGCCCCACTGTACCTGCCAACCAGTTTTATGGCTCCCATCCAGGAACTGACAGCAGAAGAGAACATCTTTGACTCCCTATAATTTTATCCCTGAGCCAACCAATCGGCACTCCTGATTCACTGGCCCCCCTACCCACCAAATTAGCCTTAAAAACTCTGATCTCAGGCCAGATGTGGTGGCTCTTGCCTGTAATCCCAGCACTTTGGGAAGCCAAGGCAGATGGATGCCTGAGGTTGGGAGTTCGAGACCAGCCTAGGCACTCTAGCCTGGGCAACAAGGGCGAAATTCTGTGGGTAACAAGAGTGAAATTGCACTCTAGCCTGGACAACAAGAGCAAAATTCTGTCTTAAAAAACAAAGAAACAAACAAAAAACACGATCCCTGAGTTTTCTGGGAGATTGATTTGATAATAAAACTCTGGGCTCCAGCACAGCAGGCTCTGTGTGAATTACTTTCTCTATTGCAATTCCCCCTTTTTGATTAATTGGTTCTGTCTAGGCAGCATGGAAGTTGAACCCCTTGGGCGATTACAATCCCAGCACTTTGGTAGGCTGAGGCAGGCAGATCATTGAGCCCAGGAGTTTAAGACCAGCCTGGGCAACATAGTGAGACCTCACCTCTAAAAAAATAAATTAGCCACCCGTAGTCCCAGCTACTCAGGAGGCTTCAGCCTGGGAGGTAGAGGTTGCAGTCAGCAGTGATTGTGCCACTGAACTCCAACCTGGGTGACAGAGGGTCCTGTAAAAAAAAAAAAAAATTCCCTATCCTTAGGGAATTGAGGCAACATTATGATACATCCATAAAATAAAATAATTACCATAGTAAAAATTAAGAGGGACCAAGGTAGATATAGACGTAGCTACAGTTTAGGTACAGAGCTGTCTTCCAACTATGTAACTGCCTAGTGGATTTGTCTTGCCTGCCACCTAGGCAGAGTTGACTTATCAAGACAGGGGAATTGCAATAGAGAAAGTATAATTCACACAGAGGGAGCTGTGCAGGAAATGGGAGTTTTATTATTACTCAAGTCAGTTTCCCTGAGCATTTGGGGATCAGAGTTTTTGTTTGTTTGTTTGGAGACATAGTCTCACTCTGTTGCCCAGGCTGGAGTGCAATGGGACAATCTTGGCTCCCTGCAGCCTCCACCTCCAGGGTTCAAATGATTCTCCTGCCTGAGCCTCCAGAGTAGCTGGAACTACAGGCATGCACCACTACGGCCAGCTAATTTTTGTATTTTTTTGGTAGAGACGGAGGTTTCACCATGTTGGCCAGGCTGGACTCGAACTCCTGGCCTCAAGTGATCCACCTGCCTCAGAATCCCAAAGTGCTAGGCATAAGCCACCACACCAGGCTGGGAATCAGAGTTGTTTTTTTCTTTTTTGAGACGGAGTCTCGCTCTGTCACCCAGGCTGGAGTGCAGTGGTGCGATCCCCATTTACTCCAACCTCTGCCTCCCAGGTTCAAGCAATTCTCCTGTCTCAGCCTCTGGAGTAGCTGAGATTACAGGTGCCTGCCACCATGCACTAATTTTTGTATTTTTAGTAGAGACGGGGTTTCACCATGTTGGCCAGGCTGGTCTCGAACTCCTGACCTTGTGATCTGCCCACCTGGGCCTCCCAAAGTGTTGGGATTACAGGCGTGAGGCACCTTGCCTGGTGGGATCAGAGTTTTTAAGGACAACTTGGTGGGTGGGGGGATGCCTGCAAGCCAGGAGTGCTGACTGGTTAGGTAGGAGATGAAATCATGGGAAGTTGAAGCTGTCCTCTTGTACCGACTCAGTTCCTGGGTGTGGGCCACAGATCAGATGAGCCAGTTTTTCAGTCTGTGTGGTGCCAGCAGATCCGTCAAGCTCAGAGTCTGCAAAATATCTCAAGCACTGATCTCAGGAGACGTTTAGGGAGGGTCAGAATCTTATAGCCTCCAGTTGCATGATTCCTAAACCATAATTTCTAATCTTGTGGCTAATTTGTTAGTCCTACCAAGGCAGTCTAGTCCCCAGGTAAAAGGAAGGTTTGTTTTGGGAAAGGTCTGTTATCTTTGTTTTAAACTATAAACTAAGTTCCTCCCAAAGTTAGTTCAGCCTACACCCAGGAAGGAACAAAGACAGCTTAACGATTAGAACCAAGATGCAGTCAGTTAGGTTAGATCTTTTTCACTGTCTCGGTCATAATTTTGCAAAGGCGGTTTCAGCTATATATACTAGTTCGAAGCAACAGTCTCCGAACTAGTCCCACCATTGCTTCTACTATTACCTTCAACCCTAACCCATCCCTGCTCCAGTCTTTATTCCAACCAGCAGCCAGAATGATCTTTTTCTTTTTTTTTTTTTTTTTTTTTTTGAGATGGAGTCTTATTCTGTCACCCAGGCTGGAGTGCAGCGGTGCCATCTTGGCTCACTGCAACCTCTGCCTCCCGTGTTTAGCAATTCTCCTGCTTCAGCCTCCTGAGTAGCTTGGATTACAGGTGCCCACCACCATGCCCAGCTAATTTTTTTTTTTGTATTTTTAGTAGAGAGGAGGTTTTACCATGGTGGCCAGGCTGATCTTGAACTCCTGACCTCAGGTGATCCGCCCACCTCAGCCTCCCAAAGTGCTGGGATTACAGGCATGAGCGTATACTAAAAAAAATACAAAATTAGCCGGGCATGGCGGCACATGCCTGTGATCCCAGCTACTAGGGAAACTGAGGCAGGGGAATTGCTTAAACCTGGGAGGTGGAGGTTGCAGTGAGCTGAGATCGCGCCATTGCACCAGTCTGGGCAACAAGAATGAAACTCGGTCTCCAAAAATAAATAAATAAATACGTAATAATAATAAGAATAAAATAACCTAAGTTTGACAAGGGATGTGTAAAGATGGGAGGAGCTGCCTTGGGTGGCTGCAAGTGCCCTACCCTAGAAGAGATGTTGCTGAGGGGCTCCTGCGTGAGGTGGGAAATTGAAGTAAATGATCTCAAAGATCTGCTCTCCTCGCTTTGGCCAAGTAGAGGTGACACACTCAACCAGTTAGGGCCAGAAACAGTAAGAGATGGGTGGGATCCTACATTTGGGAGGACAAATACTTGCAGGTAAGAACTGTTCAGCCGACAGCTAGACCTAATGTTCCTAACTGAATATAAATAGTGATCACAGAATATAAACAAGGATCAGACAAGACCGCCATGTAGTTGGAACAAGATACAGACAAGGCCACTCTGGTATCAAAAATAGGACTTCTGACTAATATGAGTGGGTTCTGCTTCTTTTCCAAGGACAAAGCTAGCCTTGTTTTAATCCTTCTACCTCCTGGATAAAAATTTTTAAGATACCTAATCACTGAACTGCCTCTACTTCTTTTTTTTCCCACCCCTCACACTCGCCTCTACTTCTTGACTGTGTTTAATCCAAAACTGTTCCTCACCTCCTTGAGTTCAAGGGGTTTCACTGTGTTGGCCAGGCTGGTCTATTCCTGACCTGATGATCCACCCTCCTAGGCCTCCCAAAATGCTGGGATTACAGGAGTGAGCCACCTCTCCCAGCCCAGAGGGGCTTTTCATGAATTTCCCTTATCAGACTAAAGGCTGATAATTCAGAAGAAATTCAATTATGAATCCCCTTTCAGAGAGTTTTATCAGTCAGGGAAGATTAACACACCACAGGAGAAAAGATTGAAGTGTGACACCTCATTGTCCAGACATCATCATTGTTTGCCGCATTCCACCTAAACTATTATATATGTAAGTAAATAATGTTTTCATTTTCTTCTTAAAGTGAACTCTCAAATTTTATATATATTTCGAAAGGAATATTTACATCACCGTTTAAACGGGAAACCAGCATTGCTTGGTAGAAATGGAAAGGTTATTGCAAACACACACCCCAAAAAAAACAATGTTTTAAAACTGCAGGCATGGTTGCCTGTTGGAGAGATTTAGAAAATGAAGCCTTTACTCTGTTAAAAAGGGAAATAAACGTTAGAAAGATGTTAAATACCATACTGGCCTCAAACAACTAGCATGTTTTGAAATGGGACGTTCTCACTCTGCTTTTTCAAATCGCATATTGTCCTGTTCATGCACCCTTAGATTTGTCCATTTCTCCCAAATGGGGTACACCCCACATTTTAGGAAACGATTCCTGTCGCCTCTTGGTTAACTTGGACTTATCCTTTAGTTCGCAGATTAAAAAAAATCCTTCAGAGGAGGCTTCCAAGACTACTAACCAAATAAATTACTTTCCCCTTACAATAATAGGCACTAAATACACCTTTATTGAAAGAGTATCCCCCCATACTCGTTCGTAGTACTCATTACATTAGGGCATGGTGCATTTATGTTGTGAAATCTCCTCTTAACCAGACGATAAATTCTGAGCGCAGATACTGTGCCTCTCTGTACAATTCTGTAGCCTGCAGATCTTTACATATAAGGGGTGATCAACGAATACAAATGATGTAAGGAATGATACCTTCACCATTCCTGAAACCCCAGAATGGTTTAGCCCCGCCTTCCCCTTCAACCAATGACAGGCTCCCTCTCGGCCGCTCCCGTCGCGGATGGTGGGCGGGGCCACGCCGTGATACATCAGTGCGTCAGTGGACGGCCGCGTTTCCGGTCTGAGAAACTGTCGCGTTTCTGGGGAGACGTCTCGGCTGCCACTAACCACCGCATCAGAAGGCAGCCTCAGGACCGGACACCTCCATCACTGGCGTCACCATGGGGGCTGTGCTGGGTGTCTTCTCCCTCGCCAGCTGGGTGAGTTTGGGGTCCCGAGTCCTCGCCGGACCTGCGATTTTGGGGGAAAGGCCTCAAGCCCAGCACTGTGCGTGCTGTGGCTCCAGAGGCCCTCGGGATGTCAGGAGGCGCCGGGCTACAGAGGGTCTCCGGGGCCCCAGACCCATATCCGCGATACCCTCAGGTCAGGATCAGGCGACTCGCCTTCCGGGTTCGTCGGGGAACCGTGGAGGCTAGGCCGCCATTGTTTACAATTCGGATGGCCCCGCCCTGCGAGCCTTCCTGGATGTAGGCTCCTCTGGAACTGGAGTAGGACCGAGGAATGAGAGCTCCCAGCGCTGGGGCTCCGCTTCCTCCCGAGGCACCTCTTAAGGTGGCATCATTTAATTCTGGGTGGCTCAAGTAATATTTTTATCCCCTAGCACGGGATTTGCCAAAACTAAGGAGTATGAAACTCGGATTTTAGCGGAGGCTTGTCTGCAGTTCTGGGTGCAAGAGAAAGAAGGCCTTGTAGATTGTTATTCGAAATTGGAAACCAGTGCCTGAATATTTGGGTTCTGCTATAGGTCATTTATCCGAGGATGATCACCCCAGCATTCCTCTCTTCGAGAACGGTTATGACAGTGAAGTGAGTAAACGGGTTTCATCACTTCGTAAACTGTAAACATTTTAAAGATAAAATTTTAGGGCCTGTAAGAGAATATGCTTGAGTTACTTCATTTACCCACTTCAAGGAGTTTGATTCCTTGATTCCTCATGCCCAGCAGATGTAGTTGACCAGGTGTGTAGAAAAAACACACTCAGTTTCTCCTACTGTACTCATAGCACACTTTTGATACCAGATGTATGGTGTGGGGGGATTCCCCCCCCAAACATCAGGCAAACAATCAGTGCTTCAGGGGATGCCAGCTTGGTGCCCTGCAAGTCAATTCTGAAGCTCTCTTTTTGGAGATAGCATTAAATCCCACAAGTTGCGGGCTCAGTCTCACAAGACCAATGGCAAGCCTCAGGCGGTTTTACCTGTGCCTCTGACCAGCCAGCCACCTATAAATCAGAATTCCCATGACCCCCCTCCTTGGCTTTGATTAATTTGGTCACAAAACTCAAGGAAACATGTTTGCTGGGGTTTATTATAAAAGCATTTTATTATTAGCTGGGCATGGTGGCGGGCACCTGTAGTCCCAGCTACTTGGGAGGCTAAGGCAGGAGAATCGCTTGAACCTGGGAGGCAGAGGTTGCAGTGAGCTGAGATCTCTCCACTGCCCTCCAGCCTGGGCGACAGAGCAAGACTCCATGTCAAAAAAAAAAAAAAAGTATTTTATTGTGTGTATTTATGTATTTTTAATTCTAGATTCAGAGGGTACATGGGCACTTTTGTTACATGGGTATGTTGCTTTATCCTGAGGTTTGGGCTTCTAATGATTCCGTTGCCCGAGCAGTGAACATAATATCCAATAGGTGGTTTTTCAACCCCTGCCCCTCCTCCTTCTCCACTCTTGGAATCTGCAGTGTTTTTTGTTGCCATCTTTGTGGCTGTGTTTTCCCAGTAGTTAGCTCCTACTTATAAAGGAGAATATGCTGTATTTGGTTTTCTGTTTCTGCATTAATCCATTTGGGATAGTGGCCTCCAGCTGATCTTTGTTGCTGCAAAGGACATGATTTTCTTCTTTTTTATGGCTACTATTAATATATTTTTAAAGATACAGATGAAGTGATATGTAAGAGAAGGTATAGGGAAAGGGGTCTGGAGCTTTCATGCACTCTCTGGGTTGTCTGAGGTTCCACCCTTCAGAAACCATGTGTTCAGCTGTCCAAAAACTCTTTTTTCTTTTTCTTTTATTTTTTTGAGGTAGGCTCACTCTGTCACCCAGGCTGGAGTGCAGTGGCACCATCTCGGCTCATTGCAACCTCCACCTCCTGGGCTGAAGCGACTCTTGTGCCTCAGCCTCCCGAGTAGCTAGTATTATAGGTGTATGCCACCATGCCTAGCTAATTTTTGTCTTTTTAGTAGAGATGGGATTTCACCATGTTGGCCAGGCTGGTCTCCAACTTCTGGGGTGTGAGCCACCCCTCCCAGCCAAAAATTTTTCTGAATTTTGTCCTTTTGTCCTTTTTATGCAGGCTTCATTATGTAGCCAGCATTGATTAAATTACTGGTTTTTGGTGTTTGGCCTAACCTTCAGCTACTCCTCCTTGGAAATTCAGGGGTGAGACTGAAAAGTCCCAACCTCCTCCAATGACCAGCCCCCAGGGGCTGCCAGTCACCACTAATCTTATTAGCATACAAAAAGACATTGGTTATTCCAAGGATTTTAGGAATTGTATGCCAGGAAATGGGCACCAAATATACATATATTTCACTGTGTTACACCAGGGATTCTATTTCAGCTCATTCTACGTGCTTTTTTTTTGTTGGAGGGGGACAGTTTTGCTCTGTCACCCAGTCTGGAATGCAGCGACTCAATCATAGCTCACTGCAGACTTGAACTCCTGGATTTATGTGATCTTCCAGCCTCAGCCTCCCCAGTAGCTGGGACTACAGGTGTGTGACACCATGCCTGACTTCCTTCCACCATTTCTTAGAAACAATGTATTTTAAGATTGTTGATCCAGCCGGGCGCGGTGGCTCAAGCCTGTAATCCCAGCACTTTGGGAGGCCGAGGCAGGTGGATCACGAGGTCAAGAGATCGAGACCATCCTGGTCAACATGGTGAAACCCCGTCTCTACTAAAAATACAAAAAATTAGCTGGGCATGGTGGTGCGTGCCTGTAATCCCAGCTACTCAGGAGGCTGAGGCAGGAGAATTGCCTGAACCCAGGAGGCGGAGGTTGCAGTGAGCCGAGATCGTGCCATTGCACTCCAGCCTGGGTAACATGAGTAAAACTCCGTCTCAAAAAAAAAAAAAAAGATTGTTGATCCTAAATCAAAAGAGTGTTCCATTGTTAAGGACTTTGTTGAGAGCAGTGTTTTTCTAATTTTTCTGTACTTGACCTAAAGAAAGATTTTGCATAGTTGATCTGATGCACCCATATAGAGACAAAGTTTTATGAAATAATCCTTTACCATCTACTATACGATTTTTCTTTTATCTTCTATCACATTAGAAAATCCTGGTCAGTTGAAGGTGTGGTGGCTCATGCCTGCAATCCCAGCACTTTGGGAGGCTGAAGTGGGGGGATCACAAGGTCAAGAGAGCGAGACCATCCTGGCCAACATGGTGACACCCAGTCTCTACTAAAAATACAAAAATTAGCTGGGCATGGTGGCTCATGCCTCTAGTTCCAGCTACTCGGGAGGCTGAGGCAGGAGAATCATTTGAACCCTGAAGAAGGAGGTTACAGTGAGCTGAAATCGCACCACCGCACTCCAGCCTGGTGACAGAGGGAGACCCTGTCTCAAAAAATCCTAGTGAGTTGATTTTTACAATCCACTAGTGGTTCAAAATCACTATTTATAACACACATTCTTTAAAATGTAGTTAAGGTCATTAGATAAGGAGTGAATTGTTAATTTGAAACAAACATTTTTTTCTATCATGATAACTGGAAATGCATTTTGGCTTTGATTGAAAGCGATGATTTGAATTGATGCCATCCAAGCATTTCTATCTATATGCTACTTTAATATTTTATTAATCCCTTTGATTCAATAGAAACGTTAAGAAGTTCTGTATACTAGAGAATAGAATGAGTGAGGGAAAGAGTAATAGAAAGTGAAATCAGGAAGGTAGAGAGCAAAATCATGTTTATACCCATTATTATATGGTCTTGTAGGTTTTTAAGGACTTTGGCTTTTATTCTTAAGTTATATCGGAATCCATTAGAGTCTGAAGAAAGGAGTGATATGATCTAGGCCTGTGTTTTAACAAGGTGGATTGTAGTTGCTGTTTGGAGAACAGATGGTAGAAAAGTAAGGGTAAAGCAGTATAGGGAGGGAAAAATCTCCCACCAGCCTTTTGGGTTCTGCTTCAGGGGGCTTGTGAATTAAACTGACGAAACAGATTATTTAGAGAAATAAGAGTTTGTTTATGCATGCAAGACATGTACACACAGGAGTGCTCAGTAATAGTAACTCAAAGGGGGTCGTTAGAACTTGAAGATTTCTCTTTTTTTTTTTTCTTTTTGAGACCAAGTTTCAGTTGCCCAGGCTGGAGTGCAATGGCATGATCTTCACTCACCGTAATGTCTGCCTTCTGGGTTCAAGTAATCCTCCTGAGTAGCTGGGATTATAGGCATGTACCACCATGCCTGGCTAATTCTGTATTTTTAGTATAGACAAGGTTTCTCCATGTTGGTCAGGTTGGTCTTGAACTCCCGACCTCAGGTGATCCACCCACCTGCCTCAGCTTCCCAAAGTTCTGGGATTATAGGTGTGAGCCACCGCGCCCGGCCAAGGCTTTCTAATTTAGTAGGGAAAAGGAGGCTGGGAGAAAGGAAGGTATGAGAAGAACAAATAGGTTTCTTTAGGAAAGACAAGTTTGTTTTTAGGAAAATAAATAGGAAATAAGAAAGTTTGTGGTGGTACTTGTTTATGCAGGTATGAGAAGTCTTTCCAGCTTCTCCATGTCCTTAAAACTTCCCTGGAGAGGGAATTTATGGCAACCTTATTTCCCAGAAGTTGCTGCTTTTAGTTAGATAAGGGAAGTTCCGAGAAGGCTTTTAACTGCATCTATTGAATATCAGATACCTTCAGCTTAAAATAATCTTTATGACAACTCAGAGCCGCTTTTTAATTTTTTTTTTTTAAACAGAGTCTTGCTCTGTTGCCCAGGCTGGAGTGTTCTGGCATGATCTTGGCTCACTGCAGCCCCCACCTCCCAAGTTCAAGTGATTCTCCTGCTTTAGCCTCCAGAGTAGCTGGGATTATAGGTGCCTGCCACTTTGCCTGGCCAATTTTTGTATTTTTAGTAGAGATGGGGTTTCACTATATTGGCCAGGCTGGTCTCAAACTCCTTACCTTATGATCCACCCGCCTTGGTCTCCCAAAGTGCTGGGATTACAGGCATAAGCCATCACATCTAGCCTTTTTTTTTTTTTTTTTTTTTTTTGAGACTGAGTCTTGCTCTGTTGCCCAGATTGGAGTGCAGTGGTGCCACCTTGGCTCACTGAAACCTCCGCCCCCCAGGTTCAAGCGATTCTCCTGCCTCAGCCTCCCTAGTAGCTGGGATTACAGGAATGTACCACCACGTCTGGCTAATATTTTATGTTTATAGTAGAGATGGGATTTCACTGTGTTGGCCTGGCTGGTCTTGAACTCTTGACCTCAGATGATCCACCTGCCTTGGCCTCCCAAAATGCTGGGATTACAGGCATGAGCCACTGTGCCCGGCCAACTCAAAGCTTCCGAATGGGTTTCCTACAGCAGTGAGATGGGAGCTATTCCACTTAATCCAGATGAGATATAATAGTTGTAGCTTGGACAAAAGGTAATAGCTGAGGATACTGTAAAGATAGTCAGATTCTGCATATATTTTGAGGATAGAGCTGATTGGATGAGGATTTTGGGAAAAGGGAAGGCATTCAGGATTACTCCAGATTTTGGGCCCAAGCAACAGGAAGAAGAGAGTTGTTATTCACTGAAATAGGAAAATGGCAACAGGAAGAAGAGAGTTGTTATTCACTGAAATAGGAAAATGATATAACATATAGTAGGACAGATTTGTCGCACAGATATTTACTGAGTACGGGCTCTGTAAAGGTGCAAAAGATATACATTGTAAAAGTAGTCTCCCCTTCGAGATAGTTACATTCCTTTTTAGAGACAGGGTAAGTTTATTAATTTACCAGGGCTGCATAACAAAGTATCACAGAGCCGGTGGCTTAAACCCAGTGATTTCTTATCTCTGAATTCTAGAGGCTGGAAGTCTAGGATGAAGGTGTCAGCACATTCGGTTTCTTCTAAGGGTGATGAGAAAGAATCTGTATCATGCCTCTCCCCTAGCCTTTTTTTTCGTGGTTTGCTGGCAGTCTCTGACATTCCTTGGCTCATAGATCTCTGCCTTCACATAGCATATGGCATCCTCCCTGTGTTGTAAGCCTATGTCCAAGTTTCCCCTTTTTATAAGGACACTAGTCATATTGGATTAGCTGCTCACTCTACTCCAGTATAATCTCATCTTACTACCTCTGCAGTGACCAGGTAAGGTTATATTCTACGGCATTGGGGATTAGGACTTCAACATAACAATTTGCGGAGGACATGCCTCTGCAGCGTTTGGCCTGTATTGTAGTTAAGAATTGGAGATTGAGGGCCGGGCGCGGTGGCTCAAGCCTGTAATCCCAGCACTTTGGGAGGCCGAGGCGGGTGGATCACGAGGTCAAGAGATCGAGACCATCCTGGTCAACACGGTGAAACCCCGTCTCTACTAAAAATACAAAAAAATTAGCTGGACATGGTGGCGCGTGCCTGTAATCCCAGCTACTCAGGAGGCTGAGGCAGGAGAATTGCCTGAACCCAGAAGGCGGAGGTTGCGATGTGCCGAGATCGCGCCATTGCACTCCAGCCTGGATAACAAAAGCGAAACTCTGTCCCCAAAAAAAAAAAAAAAGAATTGTAGACTGAGACTGGCTGATCAATTTCCCATTGCTGTTGCAATTATAAATAATAACGGCTGCCACAATATATTGAGCCTGATATATGTGTCAGGCATTATGCTAGCTGCTTTGTATTCCTGACATCATCTCATTCTTTACTCAATAACCCTGTTCTAGTAGGTAGTATTATGCTCATTTTTACAGATTAGAAAACTGAGCTTTATTAGAATGTTAGCACCTTGCTGCAAACCACACAAAATTATCATAAAGTCCACACAAGGTACCATCTATAAAAAATGAAGATTATTCCTGGGACCATATTGTAAGACCAGAGTTATTCATTATTTACATCTGCTAATTCTGAATTAGCCTGTCCTTGTAATGTGATTTGATAATGTCACATTATCAAGTGCAATTCAGGCAGCTTCATAATCAAGCATAATGTCTCAAATTATATCCTCTCTTACTTAGCTAGGCATGGTGGCGCTTGCTTGTACTCAGGAGACTGAGGCCAGAATATCGCTTGAGCCCAGGAGTTCAAGGCTGCAGTGAGCTATGAGCACACAACTGTACTCCAGCTTGGTCAACAGAGTGACGCAGGCACAGCGGCTCATGCCTGTAATCCCAGTACTTCGTTTGGGTGGCCAAGGCGGGTGGATCACTAGAGGTCAGGAGTTCGAGACCAGCCTGGCCAACATAGTGAAACCCTGTCTCTACGCAAAAATTAGCTGAGCATAGTAGCACATGCCTGTAATCCCTTTAATCCCAGCTACTCAGGAGGCTGAGGCAGGAGAATTGCTTGAGCCCAGGAAGTTGAGGTTGCAGTGAGTCGAGATGACATTATTGCACTCCAGCCTGGATGATAGATTGAGACCTTGTCTCAAAAATAAAGAAAATTGAAAGAAAATTGTATCTTCTTTCATGTAGTATGGTCATTAACAAATTTTAGCAGACTAAAGATCTAGGTTACTCTTAAAAAAAAGGAGGTAAAGTTTACATAACATAAAGTTAACCATTTTTTTTTTTTTAAATACTAGTCAAGTGCAGTAGTGAGAAGCGGGGAAAGAGTAGAACAAGGAGTTCGATCTGTAACTGACTGTGAACAATCAATTGAGATAACTCACTACCTTCGGACCAGCCAGTTAACCATTTAAAAGTTTATAGTGGGCCAGGTATATCTCACACCTGTAATCCCAGCACTTTGGGAGGCTGAGGTGGGTGGATTGCTTGAACTCAGGAATTCCTTAGCATGATGTTTTCAGGGTTCACCTGTGTTCTGTCATGTATCTATCAATTATGTCTAAATAAGCCTGTAACCCAGCAAGTTGTAGAGAAAGCGCCACACTCTGAGATTGAATCAGGAGTCCTTTATTGCTGGCGACCGAGAGATGGCTAATGCTCAAAATTCTCTGCTGAAGAAGGGGCTTGATTCCTTTTTTTTTTCCTGCCTCCTTCCCACTGCTTGATTCCTTTTTATACCTTGCTTAAAAGAGGGGAGGAGGAGCCTATCTGAAGCAAATTTTACAGAAGCAGAACAAGCAAAAGTTAAAAGATAGCGGTTGCAGATGTAGGGGGCTTTTCATATTATCAGTAGATGCATTCCTAAGTGAGGATGGCACAGCTTGACCTTATCAGTAAGTGCATTCCTGAGTGCCCTTGAGTACTCTTGACCTAGCTATGCACTCAAGGGAGGGGTATAGTGGGAAGGTGGAGACTAAGATGGAGCCTGTCCGGCTCTCAGCTAAAATGGAGTCAGTTAGGCTAACACAGGTTAGGTTAGCACAGTATAAATATCCATTTTATTTTTCTTTTTTTTGAGACCAAGTCACACTCTGTTGCCCAGGCTGGACTGCAGTGGCATGATCTCAGCTCACTGCAACCTCTGTCTCTTGGGTTCAAGTGATTCAACTGCCTCAGCCTCCTGAGTAGCTGGGACTATAGGCATGAGCCAGCACGCCCGGCTAATTTTTGTATTTTTAGTAGAGATGTGGTTTTATCATGTTGGCCAGGCTTGTCTTGAACTTCTGACCTCAGGTGATCTGCCTGCCTCAGCCTCCCAAAGTGCTGGGATTACAGGTGTGAGCCACTGCACCTGGCCAGATATACCATATTTTACTTAGACCATGTTTACTTATCAATTAATGGACAGTAGGTTGTTTTCACATGTTGGTGATTGTAAATAGTGCTGCTGTGAACATTCATGTACAAGCTTTGGGTTGAATAGCTGTTTGAAACAAGATAGCTATTGGGGTCAGGTATGTACTTGCTGGGTCATATGGTAATTCTATGTTTAATTTTATGAGGAACCTGGTTCCTCTTGAATTGAGCTAAATGGCTCTTGCTGTTATTATTTATCAGAGGGTTTCCATGTAATGTTGTTTTATGTTGTAATATTAGCTTTGGTAACTTGGATTCGCTGTAAATAGCAGGTGGAGTTAGGTTTGTTTGTATTCTTCTCATATTTTAAAACCGATGATGCTCTCAGAATGTAATCAACATTTATTGAGCTGTTAACACGTTTTAGACAGTGTTGAGTGTTCATTTAATATAACAAAGGCTGAGGGAGGAAAATTCTATTATTGAGTTCATTTTATAGCTGGTGAAATGGGGTTAAGAGTACGTAACTTGCTGGGGTACAAAGTGGCAGAAATAATACTTACTTCAGAGCCCATGCTTTTAACCACTTCCTCCCAGCCATGATTCTCAGTTAAAACTGTAAAGTCTGATTTGCCTCGTCTTCTCTTCTGTGACATCTGTGTCATAAAGCGATCTACTAAAGGAGGTCTCAGGTGATCATGGTGTGCTCATTTCAGGTTCCATGCCTCTGCAGCGGTGCCTCATGTTTGCTGTGTAGTTGCTGTCCTAACAGTAAGAATTCCACGGTGACTCGCCTCATTTATGCTTTCATTCTCATCCTGAGCACTGCCGTATCCTATATCTTGCAGAGAAGAGAGATGGAACCTTACCTGAAGAAGGTAAGAAGCAACAATGCACTTGATGTGTTGGTTATTTTATTTTTATATTTTGCAAAATGCTGGTTTTTTAATTTCTTCACTGTTAATCACGTTCATTGTAATTTGGAGACTTTTTACTTATATGGGGGTGTGGTCAAAACACAGAAATATGAGGACATTAGTCCTTTTCCAGAAATACACAATGAACATCTTTAGGCTCTAGTCTAACAACTAAGAGAAAACATTAAAAGCGTGGATCCAAAACATTTTCTTTCCTTATATGTTAAGATTGAAGCATCTAAACTGGACTAGTTCTTCACCTTTGGAAGGAGTCACTCATGGCTGGAAAATCTCATGGGAAAATGGCAGACAGCCTCTTCAGCGTAAAAGAGCAAAGAAGAGAGAGCATTTTTATTTTTAAAATGCAGTTTGTTTATACTGTTTGGTAACAAGGTTGTAAATGAATTGGAAGGCAAAGAGAAAAATTCCATAGTCAGTCTTGTAGTTGTTGAAGTAATTTTCTAAATCCAGTCTTCCCTGTGGTGGGGTAGAATCTCTCTGAATGTAGATATTCTCATAGAATTGAAATTGCTTTTTTCCAGATTCCTGGATTTTGTGAAGGGGGATTTAAAATCCATGAGGCTGATAGAAATGCAGATAAAGACTGTGATGTGCTGGTTGGTTATAAAGCTGTGTATCGGATCAACTTTGCCATGGCCATCTTTTTCTTTGTCTTTTCTCTGCTTATGATAAAAGTAAAAACAAGTAAAGATCCCCGAGCAGCAGTACACAATGGGTATGTTAGATTTATGATTAACTTGTTATATTATGATGTGGCTCTTCCTTCCTTTCAGCAGTTAATGTTGCCATTCTGATGGAATCAATGGAATATGTAAATGAATGGCCCAGATGTATTTCTGGTCTGTTACACATGTGAAATTTTTTTAATGTCATTTTCTTTTTCTTTTTTTTTTTTTTTTTTTTTTTGGAGACAGAGTTTCACTTATGTTACCCAGGCTGGAGTGCAATGGCGCGATCTCGGCTCACCGCAACCTCCACCTCCTGGGTTCAGGCAATTCTTCTGCCTCAGACTCCTGAGTAGCTGGGATTACAGGCACGCACCACCATGCCCAGCTAATTTTTTGTATTTTTAGTAGAGATGGGGTTTCACCATGTTGACCAGGATGGTCTCGATCTCCTGACCTCGTGATCCACCCTCCTCGGCCTCCCAAAGTGCTGGGATTACAGGCTTGAGCCACCGCGCCCGGCCTAATGTCATTTTCATTTAGATCCCTGTAACATGGAGGGGATAGGGAGTCTTGTCTTTTTATTTTCTTTTTTCTGTGACCAAGTTTCGCTCTAGTTGCCCAGGCTGGAGTACAATGGCGAGATCTTGACTCACTGCAACCTCTGCCTCCTGGGTTCAAGCGATTCTCCTGCCTCAGCCTCCCGAGTTGCTGGGATTACAGGCATGTGCCACCACACCTGGCTAATTTTTGTATTTTTAGTAGAGACTGGGTTTCTCCATGTTGGTCAGGCTGGTTTCAAACTCCCGACCTCAGGTGATCCGTCCACTTCAGCCTCCCATAGTGCTGGGATTATAGGCATGAGCCACCATGCCCAGCCCAAAATTTAATTCTCAATTAGAGAGTGAATGGAGTTTTATAAACTTAGTGTATATTACAATTCCCTTTTTACACATGCAGTAACTGAATTTCAGAAAGGCTAAATAAATTGCCTGAGATCTGTTAATCAGTTGGAGGTTGGAGCTAGGATTGAAGCTTAGGTCTGTTCAGCCCCAAAGCTTGGCTCTTTCCACACAGTCATACGAGGCAGTCATTAAAGATCATGAACTGAAAATCAGGTGCCAGTGGTGAGTTGTGTCATTGTGGACAAGATAATCTGTGCCCTGTGTTGCAAACAAAAGATTCATGATCACTTTTCATCCAGACCTTACAGTTAATGGCTCTGTGGGTAGCTAACACTGTTATTTTAGAACTCCCAGAATGTTAGAAAAATGCCTACCTTTAAGTGCTAAAAATAGGGAGGCTCTAAATTTCTAGTTTTTTTCTGATTATAAATATGAATGATTTATTCTCTGTGCTAATATTGTCCTTTAATTGTATGAAATATTAAATGAATTAGCCTCATGTCAAATGAAGAAAATAGTCCAGACAATCATGTTGGGGAAAAAGCTATTATTTTTGCATTTCAGAAGTGAATTTTTCTCAGTACAAAGGTGAAACTTAACATTTCATAAATGCATTTTTATATTTTAATAGGTTTTGGTTCTTCAAAATTGCTGCCCTTATTGGAATAATGGTTGGCTCTTTCTACATCCCTGGGGGCTATTTCAGCTCAGGTAGGGTTCACCATGGAGGGGGTTAATTTTAAGCTATATAAACTCTGTAGATGATTGAGTTAAAGCTACATTTTAGGCCAGGTGCACTGACTCACGCCTGTAATCTCAGCATTTTGGGAGGCCAAGTTGGGTGGATCACCTGAGGTCAGGAGTTTGAGACCATCCTGGCCAACATGGTGAAACCCCGTCTCTCCTAAAAATACAAAATTATGGTCTTGAACTCCTGACCTTGTGATCCACCTGCCTTGGCCTCCCAAAGTGCTGGGATTACAGGTGTGAGCCACCATACCCCGCCGCAACTCAGTATGTGGATTTAAAGTCAGGAGGCATTCATTGCACCTCTCAGGTTTTCTGGACCTATATGTTAATCTTTTGCCAATATCTTAATTGTGTTCTCACTTGTTGCAATGCAAAGCTAATTGGAGAGCCTATCAAAATAAGGGCTTACGACTCTTGTGCTATCTCTGTCTTAACCTACTTCCTTAGTTTGGCATCAGGTGACATCTTTAGATTTCTACTGTGATTTTCCCACCTCAAAAAGAAAAGACTTACAGTATCATGTGGAACTCAGGTTGTAGGCTCCCCTTAGCACAAGGTAAAACATGTTTTAAAAGGTCTGAAACCCAGTAGAATGCTTTTAAGAGAATGCCTTTGAGTTTGGAATCTTGCTATATTGCTGGAGACAGAATGTCTTTACCACCCCTGTCTTGTTTTAATTGAAATCCGTTCAGAATGTTGGACCTTCTGAAATGTTACTCTATGGTAGAGAATAACTTTGCTCTCTTGATTCTTGTAGCCTGGTTTTTTGTTGGCATGGGAGGGGCCGCCTTCTTCATCCTTATTCAACTGGTGCTATTGGTAGACTTTGCTCATTCTTGGAATGAATCATGGGTAAATCGAATGGAAGAAGGAAACCCAAGGTTGTGGTATGCTGGTAGGTATCTCTACTCACCTATGTTAGCCATACTGCTACCTTAAGGAGGGTGTACAATAAAAATCATTGTTACAGTCCCAGCAACTAGAATCCTCAGCAACAGAAGGCCAGGGTGGGAGAATGGCTTGAATCCAGGAGTTCAAGACCAGCCTAGGCACCATATTGAGACTCCATCTTTACATTAAAAAAAAAAAAAAAAATTAGCCGGGCATGGTGGCATACACCTATAGTCCTAGCTGCTCGGCAGGCCAAGGCAGGAGAATCACTGGAGCCCACAAGTTCAAGACTGCAGTAAGCTATCACACCACTATACTCCAGCCTGGGAGACCCTGTCTCTAAAAATACTAATAAAAATAAAAGGAAAAATATCTATAATTTCCTGAATTTGGCTCTGAATTATATGCATTACTGAAGTAAGGTAGCACAGATAATATCAACTGTTGGATTTCCCCAATTTATTTGAGAGTCATAATGTAATTACATGTGTTTAGATAAGGAAAAACAGTTGTATTTAGTGACTTAGTTCTGGTTTTGATAATCTTATTTCCATGGAGAGGAAACTCAGATGGGTTCAACATACGGGGCAGCTGCCCACCTACCTTAGGCAGATAGGAGTAAGTAGTCTTATGGCCTTATTCAGAAAGGGACCCCACACCTGCTATGAAAAGCTTTCTGGTGGGAAAGGAGCACTTATAATTTCTAGGCTGAGTTAGCAGTAGCTTGTGAATATATTTTGGCTATGGTAGAGCACTACCTACCTAATAATACATACTTGCACACATTTCTGATTATTTCCTTTGGACAAATTCCCAGAAAGAGAAAAGTCAAAGTGTATGAATATTTTAAAATGCTTTCAGTACATATTATCAAGTTGCCCAGTTTTATTTTCATTTTATTTATGTAGTTTACTTTTAAAAATACTTACATATATTTAAAAAAAAATACTATCTTTACCATAAAAACAAATGATAGAACTTTTTAACTTAATAAAGAATAAAACATGCAAATCTTCACCTATCTACAACCCATTTTCCTTTCCAGATGTAGCTACTCTTGTGGACCTTTATGTATTTATGCATTCGCCTTGCTTTTGTATTTAAATGTAAACAAGATTGTACTGTATATTGTTCCATGACTTGCTCTTTTCACTTCCTGCATGATGAATATCCTCCCTATCAGTGAGTGTAGGTATGCCTTACTCATTTAACTTGCATTCAAGCTCCTGGCATGGACTTTGCTGTAAGCTGCATGGTATTCCATTCCATACAATTCCATAGCATTCCATGGTAGAGTATACTGTAATTCATTTAACCTTTGCCCTGTTGCTGGTCATTTAAATTGTTTGTAATGACTATTTTATTTTTACCTATTTCTTTCTTTTTTTTTTTTCTGAAATTGGGTCTCATTCTGTCACCCAGGCTGGAGTGCAGTGGCACAATCATGGCTCCCCTCTGCCTTCCTGGCTCAAGCAATCCTTCCACCTTAGCCTCCCAAGTAGCTGGGAATACAGGTGCACACCATCATACCCACATTATCATGCCCAGCTAACTTTTGTGGTTTTTTAATTTTTCTTTTATTTTTACCACCCCACCACCCTCCCCTTCACTTTTGTGTTTCTTTGTAGAGACAAGGTTTTTCCATGTTGCTGAAACTCCTGGATTCAATTGATCCACCTGCCTTGCCATCCCAAAATGTTGGGATTACAGGCGTGAGCCACCACTCCTGGCCCTTATTTTCTTTAATTCATTTGGATCATACAACTCTAGAAGAACTTAATGAGTTGCAAATCGGTCATACTTTATAGTAACTAAGTGTAGAAAAATTTTGTATATTCAGATGGGAAAACATTAAGAAGTGTGCTAGTAACTTAATGTACATCATTTAATTTTAGACATGCAAAATTCATTGAGGTATGTAGAAACTAGTTTTCTTATATCTGGGCTTTGACTTGAATACAAGTTAACTGAGCTTATCATTCCTGCAGTTGGTCTGAGTGTGTTATATGTGCCGTTTCATGTTTTCTAATTTTCAGAGCTACACAACTAATTGTTTTGTTTATTGTTTGAGACAGGGTTTTGTTATGTTGTCCAGGCTGGAGTGCAGTGGCACTATCTTGGCTCACTGCCAACCTCTGTGTTCTGGGCTCAAGCAGTCCCTCTGCCTCAGCTTCCTAAGTAGCTGAGACTACAGGCACATGCTACCGTGGCCTGGCTAATTTTTGCATTTTTTGTAGAGATAGGGTTTCACCATGTTGCCCTCATTTTGAGGGTATAGGAATCATCTAGGTTCCTAAGAAAAGCTTGCAATAAACAGTAATTAACATATAGTTAGCAGTTCCATCTAGCTGGAATGATCAAACATCTGATAATTCAACCCATGAAATCATATTAGGTAATTCAGGAAGTGAATTCAGTTGCTTGGTGGATTTTGGAATTTAATATTAAGCCAATTGAATAAAACATTGATACTTTAACTTTGAGGTCTCTGTAATTTTACTGTGAATTTCCCCGGAAAAGTGAAATAATGTCTCCTCATTTTTATATGGAGTGGAAGAAAATTGGTCTTCACTATAAGTTTATTATAGTTGTGGGCATTCATATTGGTTTCCCTTTCTCCAGCTTTACTGTCTTTCACAAGCGCCTTTTATGTCCTGTCAATCATCTGTGTCGGGCTCCTCTATACGTACTACACCAAACCAGATGGCTGCACAGAAAACAAGTTCTTCATCAGTATTAACCTGATCCTTTGCGTTGTGGTTTCTATTATATCAATCCACCCAAAAATTCAGGTATGATTGTTTACTGCTTCTTCCTCTGTGAAAGGTTTTTAATTAGTTCTCAGCTTAAAATCTAGGTAACCTTTCTTACGAATTTATGTCTAAGTTTATCCACTCGAACATTTTCTATATTATATTCTCATAATTATAACTTAAGTATACAGTTTACCATTTCATACCTGTATCAGTTAAATGGATTAGCTATCATTCAAAAAAACCTAGGTAACTTGAGAATTTATAGTTCTTATAAAGTGTTTAAGCTATGGCAATGATTCTTATGAGTCATTAGCTAGGATATTTTAGGGGAATTAAACTGTGAAAAATCATTGATTTTTAACATTTAACAAAACTCATGCTCTTGAGTTTTAAATAATATAGTTTAGGCTAAGTGCGATGGCTCAAACTTATAATGCCAGCACTTTGGGAGGCCAAGGCGGGGTGAATCACTTGAGGTCAGGAGTTCGAGATCAGCCTGACCAACATGGTGAAATCCCATCTCTACTAAAAATACAGAATTATTCAGGCATGGTGGCACATGCCTGTAATCCCAGCTACTTGGAAGGCTGAGTCGGGAGAATCGCTTGAACCCTGAAGGCAGAGGTTGCAGTGAGCTGAGATAGCACCATTGCACTCCAGCCTGGGCAATAAGAACAAAACTCTGACTCAAAAAAGGAAGCAAACCATAATTTTAAAAAAATTCATGGAGTTTAGATATGAAATATGAAAATTGTATAGAAATCACCTTTCTTTTTAAAAGTGAGAAAACAGAAATCTCAAAGAAGTGATAGGTCTCACCGAGCTACTAATTAGTTGCAAAGCTGATCTTAGATCTTTTTACTACACCAAGGGATTAGAAAATCAAAGGCCTTGTGTGATAAACAGGAATTTCTAGGATTGCGAAATGCCTTGAGAACCAGTAGTACTTGCGTCGCCTTTCTTGGTTCCTAAGCAGGCTGACTGAACTGAAAGGTTGCTTGTCATCTTTCAACTCCCAAGCAGAATCCAAAAGTTCTGTTACTGATAGTTGAGTGAATCCCAGAGAAGTGTGCTGCATTTGGAAAGTCACCCTTTGGCAATCCCTGTGGCACTGTTTTCCTTTTAATTCCATAGGAACACCAGCCTCGCTCTGGCCTCTTGCAGTCCTCCATCATCACCCTCTACACTATGTACCTCACCTGGTCAGCCATGTCCAATGAACCTGGTAAGGAAATATCAGTAACACATTCAGTTGATAACAAGAAAGTTGGAAATTAGCCCTTACATAGGTGGTACAAAAACTAGAGTTAGAGCAAATGTGAAACAAACAAAACTTTTAATGTACAGTGTTCACTGGAGATTGGTAGGTATATACCTTTTACATTTTAGTTCCCACATCTTTTCATAGTTATATATAACTGATAGCCTAAAGGGTGACAGTCCTTTAGATGGTCTAAGCTTTACCTAACCTATGCTGAGTCTAGTTAAGAGCTCTGGTCAAGGGCACCCTTGTTTTGGCCCTTTGTTTTGACTGAATTTTAGTTTGATGTCACAGTCTCTAGAAGAAACGGATGCAGGAAGTCTCCTTTTGTAGTTATGATAGGCTTGTTTCTCAGTAGAATATTCTGTGGGCTTCTTTTAAAGGAAAACAATGCAGACCGCCCCTCTCCCAATGATAACTTTTTTGTTCTTAAGTAACTATGTGAAAAACAAAATAGAAATAAACTTCTGTGCTTAAACCCTTGGCACTATAGAATTGAAAAGATTTGTCAGTTACACTACAAAACCGATAAAATCAAGAATGATGTTTATGAAATTTGACAGATTCTGTTGTTTCTTTTCTTTTTTCCTAATTCTAAGTCATTGATTGTGACCAAATATGTTACTGACTGTTAGGTTTCAGATTTTTTTAAGTAAAGAATTCCCATGTTTCACATCACGACTGAATGATACGTAAGGAACTCCTCAAATCCTTTCTTGAAACAAGATGAGTTGTAACCAAGGATAATAAAAATTTTCTCATTTTCAGATCGTTCCTGCAACCCCAGCCTAATGAGCTTTATTACACGCATAACTGCACCAACCCTGGCTCCTGGAAATTCAACTGCTGTGATCCCTACCCCTATTCCACCATCAAAGAGTGGGTCTTTACTGGATTCAGATAATGTTGTTGGACTGTTTGTCTTTGTTTGCTGCCTTGTATATTCTAGGTAAGTTAAAAGGTACCTAGAACAAGATTTTCATGGAGGTTGATTATAAAGTGAAGCAGCTATTCTGCTTTCAAAAAGCAGTATGAGGAATTAACAAAATTTACTCCCTTTAATGAAAAGTCCTTTACTTGCTTCAGTTACAGAGCTGTGAACATATATATTTTTTTGAGACAGTGTCTTGCTTTGTCACTTAGGCTGGAGTACAGTGGCACAATCTCAGCTCACAGCAGTCTCCACCTCCTGGATTCAAGTGATTCTCCTGCCTCAGGTTCCTGAGTAGCTGGGATTACGGGCACCCGCCACTATGCGTGGCTAATTTTTGTATTTTTAGTAGAGATGGGGTTTCACCATGTTGGCTAGGTTGGTCTCAAACTCCTGACCTCAGGTGATTCTCCAACCTTGGCCTCCCAAAGTGCTGGGATTGCAGGTGTGAGCCATCATACCTGGTCTAGTGTACAAGTCTTAAACTTCTTTTGTTTTTAAGCATTTTATTCTAAATAAAATTCTAAGTATTTTATTCTTTTTGATGGTATTACAAATGAATATATGTTTTCTTAGCTTAACTTTTGGTTTATTTATTGCTAGTATATAAAAGTATGATTGGTGGCCAGGCACGGTAGCTCATGCTGGTAATCCCAGCACTTTGGGAGGATCATTTGAGTCCAGGAGTTTGAAACCAGCCAGAGCAACATAGTAAGACCTCGTCCAGGTGTGGTGGTACACATCTGTGGTCCCAGCTGCTTGAGAGGCTGAGGTGGGAGGATTAATTGAGCCCAGGAGATCGAGGCTGCAGTGAGCCGTGATTGCAGTATTGCAGTCCACCTGGGTGATAGAGTGAGACCGCCATCTCAAAAAGAAAGAAATACAATTGATTTTTTTTTTAAGAGATTAAGTCTTGCTCTGTCACCCAAGCTGGAATGCAGTGGTGTGATCATAACTCACTACAGCCTCAAGCTCCTGGTTTCAAATGATCCTCCCTCCTCAGCCTCCTGAGTAGCTAAAACTATGGGCATACCACCATGCCTAGCTAATTTTGAATTTTTTAAGAAACAGTCTTGCTGTTTTTTAGAAACAGCGCTGGCCAATCTTGAGCTCCCGTCCTTGAGCAATCCTCCCACCTCAGCCTCTCAAGTAGTTGAGATTACAGGCATGAGCCACCACACCCAGTTCTGATTTGTGTATTTGGTCTTGTATCCTGCAACTTTGCTGAACTTACTTATTGTTCTTTTTTTTTTTTTTTTTTTTTTTTTTGAGACGAAGTTTGGCTCTTGTTACCCAGGCTGGAGTACAATGGCGCAATCTCGGCTCACCGCAGCCTCTGCCTCCTGGGTTCAGGCAATTCTCCTGCCTCAGCCTCCTGAGTAGCTGGGATTACAGGCACGCACCACCATGCCCAGCTAATTTTTGTATTTTTAGTAGAGACGGGGTTTCACCATGTTGACCAGGATGGTCTTGATCTCTTGACCTCGTGATCCACCCGCCTCGGCCTCCCAAAGTGCTGGTATTACAGGTGTGAGCCACCGCGCCCAGCTTTTTTTTTTTTTTTTTTT